>NW_027053114.1:0-58334 GCF_011386835.1 Chrysemys picta bellii | reverse complement strand
GTTTGCAGAGCTCAGGTTGAGGGAGAGGGAGTAAATTAGCGCCCCCCCCCCCCCCCCCACCCATAGACCAGGGTTAAATGAAGGGAAAAGGCTTCTTGGATCTCTGACCTTTCATGGCTCCCAGAAGGTTCTTCACGCCGGGTTTCACCCCAGTGCCTGGAACTCCTGAGTGTGGTTTGTCCTTGGCTACGTACGGCTAAGTTGTGTCAGCACCAGTCCAGTTGTACTTACAGTCAGCAATGGCAATGGGTTGTATCTGTAGTGGAAGCAGGTCATTAGAGGTGTCATCCTAGAGAGGAGATGTTAACTCCCCTCTGTCTCTGGTGTTTTAGCACCCCAGGGCGAGGGGAGAGTCTAGAACCCTGGATCTGTGATTAATCAGGTCTTAGTTTGGGTGCGAGCTCCCGTTGCAGAGCACAGAACAGCTGCTGCGTTTGTACTGTTAGGATCTCCCGTAGCTGCCGGATAAAGAGCTTCCGGATCCCAGTAGGATGGGGTGAGGAGAGGGGAAGGCACATCCTGCTTTTCCTGGCATGGACTTGAATTTCCCTTGTTCTCCATGAGGCAGCAGCTCAGACGCTGGGCAGCTCAGCAGCCCGTATTGATCCGGGTGAGGGTGCGGGGTGGATTTGGGGTTTGTTTAAAATGGCTTAAGGCACATTGGTGCCCTTGTGACACCTCAGTAACAGGTGTGGTTTGACCTAAACAGGGTTAGGCCCCAGTGCAGCCTGGCCCTACTGGGTCATAGAATCATAGAAGATAAGGGTTGGAAGAGGGGAAAAGGACACTGCCCAACTTACTTGGGGTTTGCAAGAAGGCTGGCTAACCTAGTGAGGAGGGCTTTAAACTAGGTTCGTTGGCCTGGGGTGGGGTAAGGAGACCAAAGCCCTGAGGGAAGTGGGATACCAGGAGGAAGCACGAGCAGGAGAGCACAAGAGAGGAGGACTCGTGGTTCACACTGAGAAAGCAGGACGATCAGCGAGTTATCTTAAGTGCCTATACACAAATGCAAGAAGCCTGGGAAACAAGCAGGGAGAACTGGAAGTCCTGGCACAGTCAAGGAATTATGATGTGATTGGAATAACAGAGACTTGGTGGGATAACTCACATGATTGGAGCACTGTCATGGATGGATATAAACTGTTCAGGAAGGACAGGCAGGGCAGAAAAGGTGGGGGAGTTGCGTTGTATGTAAGAGAGGAGTATGACTGCTCAGAGCTCCAGTATGAAACTGCAGAAAAACCTGGGAGTCTCTGGATTCAGTTTAGAAGTGTGAGCAACAAGGGTAATGTCAAGGGTGGGAGTCTGCTATAGACCACCAGACCAGGGGGATGAGGTGGATGAGGCTTTCTTCAGGCAACTACCAGAAGGTACTAGATCACAGGCCCTGGTTCTCATGTTGGACTTCAGTCACCCCGATATCTGCTGGGAGAGCAATACAGCAGTGCACAGACAATCCAGGAAGTTTTGGAAAGTGTAGGGGACAATTTCCTGGTGCAACTGCTGGAAGAACCAACTAGGGGCAGAGCTCTTCTTGACCTGCTGCTCACAAACAGGGAAGAATTAGTAGGGGAAGCAAAAGTGGATGGGAACCTGGGAGCAGTGACTATGAGATGGTTGAGTTCAGGATCCTGACACAAGGAAGAAAGGAGAGCAGCAGAATACAGACCCTGAACTTCAGAAAAGCAGACTTTGACTCCTTCAGGGAACTAATGGGCAAGGTCCCCTGGGAGACTAACATGAAGGGGAAAGGAATCCAGGAGAGCTGGCTATATTTTAAAGAATCCTTATTGAGGTTGCAGGAGCAAACCATCCCGATGTGCAGAAAGAATAGCAAATATGGCAGGCGACCAACTTGGCTTAACAGTGAAATCCTTGCTGATCTTAAACACAAAAAAGAAGCTTACAAGAAGTGGAAGATTGGACAAATGACCAGGGAGGAGTATAAAAATATTGCTCAGGCATGCAGGAGTGAAATCAGGAAGGCCAAATCACACTTGAGGTTGCAGATAGCAAGGGATGTTAAGAGTAACAAGAAGGGGTTTTTTTTTTTTTTTTTTACAGCTATGTTAGCAACAAGAAGAAGGTAAAGGAAAGTGACAGAGGATGTGGAAAAAGCTAATGTACTCAATGCTTTTTTTGCCTCTGTTTTCACGAACAAGGTCAGCTCCCAGACTACTGCACCAGGCAGCACGGTATGGGGAGGAGGTGATCAGCCCTCTGTGGAGAAAGAAGTGGTTCAGGACTATTTATAAAAGCTGGACGAGCACAAGTCCATGGGGCCGGATGCACCGCCTCCGAGGATGTTAAATGAGTTGGCTGATGTGATTGCAGAGTCATTGGCCATGATCTTTGAAAAATCATGGCAATCAGGGGAGGTCCCGGATGATTGGAAAAAGGCTAATGTAGTGCCCATCTTTAAAAAAGGGAAGATGGAGGATCCAGGGAACTACAGGCCAGTCAGCCTCACCTCAGTCCCTGGAAAAATCATGGAGCAGGTCCCTCAAGGAGTCAATTCTGAAGCACTTGGAGGAGAGGAAAGTGATCAGGAACAGTAGCATGGATTCGCCAAGGGCAAGTCATGCCTGACTAACCTAATTGCCTTCTATGATGAGTTAACTGGCTCTGTGGATGAGGGGAAAGCAGTGGACATGTTATTCTTTGACTTTAGGAAAGCTTTTCATACAGTCTCCCACAGTATTCTTGCCAGCAAGTTAAAGAAGTATGGGCTGGATGAATGGACTGTAAGGTGAATAGAAAGCTGGCTAGATCATCGGGCTCAACAGTGATCAATGGCTCCATGTCTAGTTAGCGGCCAGTATCAAGCGGAGTGCCCCAAGGGTCGGTCCTGGAGCTGGTCTTGTTCAACATCTTCATTAATGATCTGGAGGATGGCATGGATTGCACCCTCAGCAAGTTTGCAGATGACACTAAACTGGGAGGAGTGGTAGATACGCTGGAGGTAGGAATAGGATACAGAGGGACCTTGACAAATTAGAGGATTGGGCCAAAGGAAATCTAATGAGGTTCAGCAAAGACAAGTGCAGAGTCCTGCACTTAGGACGGAAGAATCCCATGCACTGCTAGAGACTAGGGACCGATTTCCTACGCAGCAGTTCTGCGAAAAGGACCTAGGGGTTACAGTGGATGAGAAGCTGGATATGAGTCAACAGTGTGCCCTTGTTAGCTTTTTTGGCAACATCCTTTTGGGTTGTATAAGTAGGAGCATTGCCAGCAGATCGTGGGACATGATCATTCCCCTCTATTCGGCATTGGTGAGGCCTCATCTGGAGTACTGTGTCCATTTTGGGGCCCCACACTACAAGAAGTATGTGGAAAAATTGGACAGAGTCCAACGGAGGCCAACAAAAATGATAAGGGGGCTGGAGTACATGACTTATGAGGAGAGGCTAAGGGAACTGGGCTTATTTAGTCTGCAGAAGAGAAGAATGGGGGGGATTTGATAGCTGCTTTCAACTATCTGAAAGGGGGTTCCAAAGAGGATGGATCTAGACTGTTCTCAGTGGTAGCAGATGACCAAACAAGGAGCAATGGTCTCAAGTTGCAGTGGGGGAGGTCTTGTTTGGATATTAGGAAAAACTTTTTCACTAGTAGGGTGGTAAAGCACTAGAATGGGTTACCTGGGGAGCTGGTGGAATCTCCATCCTTAGAAGGTTTTTAAGGCCCTTCTTGACAAATCCCTGGCTGGGATGATTTAGTTGGTGTCGGTCCTTCTTTGAGCAGGGCATTGGACTAGATGACCTCCCAGGTCTCCTCAAACCCTAATCTTCTATGATTCTATGATCTTACAAAACTGGGTGACTGGGCAATAAAATGGTAGGTGAAATTCCGTGTGGATAAATGCAAAGTAATGCACATTTGAAAACATAATCCCAGTTTATACATATAAAGTGGTGGGATCTAAATTAGCTGTTACCACTCGAGAGATCTTGGAGTCATTGTGGATAGTTCTCTTAAAAACATGCATTCAATGTGGAGTTTCAGAGGGGTAGCCATGTTAGTTTGTTTCTGCAAAAACAGGGGGGAGTCCCATGGCACCTTAAAGACTAACAAATTTATTTGGGCATAAGTTTTCGTGGGCTGGAACCCACTTTGTCAGATGCATACACGAAAGCTTAGTCTTAAGGTACCACAGGACTCCTCGTTTTTTTCAATGCGCAGTGGCAATCAAATAAGCTAACAGAATGTTGAGAATCATTAGGAAAGTGATTGATAGAAAGACAGAAAATATCATATTGCCTCTATATAAATCCATGGTATGCCCACATCTTGAATACTGCATGCAGATGTAGTCATTCCATCAGAAAAAAGAAATATTGGAAAAAGTACAGAAAAGGGGAACAAAAATGGTTAGGGGTATGGAATGGCTGCTGCATGAGGAGAGATTAATAAGACTGGAACTTTTCAGCTTGGAAAAGAGATGACTGGGGGGATATAATGAAAGTCTATTTTTCCACAGAGGTTGTGGAAGTCATGGGATCTGTGACTTCCAACAAACTCCATGACTTCAGAACACGGCGGCCGGAAGCTGTGCGGTCCCCCTGCCACCTGTAGCAGCCGGGAGCGGTGGGGCGGCCTCCGTGGGTTGTGGGGGAACCAACTGCTCCCAGTTGCTGTGGGTGGCAGGGAGACCCAGAGCTCTGAGTGGGCTGCAGTTGCCTAGCCCGTGGGTGGTGTGTGGGTCACGCAGCTGAGCTCCCCATTTTGCCATGGATATTTTTAGTAAAAGTCACGGATGGGTCACGGGCTTCCGTGAGCTTTTCTTCGTTGCCCAGGACCTGTCCAGGTCTTATACTACAAATATCCATGATAAAATCATAGTCTTAATCAAGACTGGTATGGAGAAAGTGAATACCGAAGTGTTGTTTACCCCTTCACATAACACAAGAACTAGGGGTCACCCAAATAAATTAATAGGCAGCAGGTCTTTAAAACAAACAAAAGGAAGTATTTCTTCACACAACACACAGTCAACCAGTGGAACTCCTTTCCAGAGGACGTTGTGAAGGTCAAGACTATAACACGATTCAAAAAAGATCTAGCTAAGTTTATGGAGGATAGGTCCACCAATGGCTATTGGTCAGGATGGGCAGGGATGCTGTCCCTAGCCTCTGTTTGCCAGAAGCTGGGAATGGGCGACAGAGGATGGATCACTTGATGATTCCCTGTTCTGTTTATTCCTTCTGGGGCACCAGGCATTGGCCACTGTCAGAAGACAGGAGACTGGGCTAGATGCGCCTTTGGTCTGACCCAGTCTGGCCGTTCTTATGTTCTGAATAACTTACAGTAAATTCTGTGCACAGCCGGTGTCCTGGCTCCCACCTGTAGCTTGGACACATTCCCCTGCCCACCTTGCCTTCCCCAGCTTCAGCTCCTGCATCTCCTCTCCCCCAGTCCTCCTGCCCCACCCTCTCCCGTAACACCCCCTTCCTTTTCCCCACACCGCACTCCAGCCCTGCCCCTCCTCCTGGGCCCCCTCTCCTGCCTCACACTCCCCTGTACCCCCAGTACACTGTCCCCATATGCTCCCGTACTCCTCACATGCTCCAGCCCCCCTGTACCTCCCTACCCCTTCCTCTCCTCACTCCCCCTCCAGCCCTGCCTCCCTTTCTCCTTCTACCCCACCGTCTCTTTCTCCCCGGTCAGGCCGTTCTGTGAGCCCTTCCCCAGATCTCCCTCCCACAGGAGCCCTCCTAAGGGATGGCGCTGCCTCTCGCATATTGCCAGGGGCTCCTGGCAGGGTCTGGTTCAGTCTGACTCTCCCCTCCCCCAATCTCCCCCGTCTGGCCTGCACTCCAGGCGCATTTTGGACACTGTGGTGTCAGAGCCTGCCCCGGGGCTGCCCTGGTACAGCCGTGTTGTGTATGTGGACGATCAGCTCACCTATGTCTACACCAGTGGGACGAAGAGGGCGGAGCCCTACACACTGTGGATGGCGCAGAACGAGGGTTCGGAGTTCTGGGACGAGGTGACCTGGTGGGGACAGCGCTTCCAGAAATGGTACAACGCGAGTCTGAACACCCTGAGTCAGCTCTACAACTGGACCGAGGGTGAGTGAAGGACACAACACGACCAAGGGATGCAGGGAAATGGGGTGGGGGTTGGGAGTGTGGTTGATGTAAACAGGGTGAAGGGACACCGGGATGTGTGTTGGGGAGGGGACAGAGCCCAAAGGCGCATTTTCTCGCTGGAGTCAGTGTGAATGTGGGGGACAAAGGGATATGGGATGGGGGGAGGGGCTGCAGGATGGAGGGTCCATGCGAAAGAGATTTTTTGACACCCTCCAAAGTGGGACTCTCAGATTGTCCCCTCCCCAAACAGCCCAGACTTCTGCTACCAGTCCCACTTGCAGCTGCCTCTGCTGCCCTTCGGGGGGCCCCTTCCCACCCCCGCCCTTTTCCAGACATATATTTCCCAGACAGAGTGGCAGAGGTGCAAAAGCCAGAAGTTCCCAGCAGACCCGGCTAGTCCGACCTCCTGGTGATGCAGGCGAGAGAATCGCACCCAGCGATTTCTGGACAGGGGGGTTTGTTCCTCCTGGCTACAACAGTGACTCTGTCAGACCCTAAAGCTAGAACAGGGTTATGAGACGTCTTGTCTCAATTCCCAGATATCGAGTGATGGGGAACCCCAATATCGACAGCCCCAAGTGTTCAGACATCACGAGTCAGACCCCCAAAATCCTGAGTTTGGCTTAAGCGTTGTAAGTATTTTGGGAATAATACTGGAGCTTATTTTTATTTGCCCTCTGGTTTGAGCCCTTAGGGGACACATTTCTGGGGTTTTCCCTGCTGCTAGAAGGACTAGAAGTTACTGCTGTAAGAAAAGAGAGCTGAGACTTTCCCCTAATCCCATGAGTCCAGGAACTGGGGATTTATTAAAACCACCCACTATCATGAAACGCACAGTAAAGTCACAAGAGCAGGCCGTGCTGCATTCACCCCAGCCCTGGGGAGAAGCTGCTCACCAGTGAGCCTCCTTCATTGTTCACTTTGTCTTATTTCCAGAGTGAGTTTATCTCAGGTCAGACTCCGCAGAGTGTCATCAACTTGGGCTGGAGAGTTAGTGAGAGAATCAGCCCCTGCAACGTGCAGATTTCAGAGTAGCAGCCGTGTTAGTCTGTATCCGCAAAAAGAACAGGAGTACTTGTGGCACCTTAGAGACTAACAAATTTATTAGAGCATAAGTTTTCGTGGACTACAGCTAAATTTGTTAGTCTCTAAGGTGCCACAAGTACTCCTGTTCTTTCTGCAAAGTGCAGAGACTCCCGGGCTGCCTTACTGCTGGCAGCACAAACCCAGCACGGAGCCTCCGGGGTCAGGCAGGTTCCCCTGCACACTATCGATAGACGTGTACAGAGCCGTTCTTCCTGCTCAGTCCCTGATGTGGGGGGCTGTAGTCACCTGGCCAGGCCCCCGATTGTGCTGTCTCACTTAGCACGGGAATGATCCATAAGCGTTCAGTGCCTGGCGCTGCTGAACTGTCCCTGGCAGGTGACGGTCTCTCTGTCGTAATTGCTCCTCCCTTCCTGACAGGGGACTCGCGAGTGACAATCCCTGTTTTCCCCGTGTCAGTGGTACTGGCCTGTCACATTGGTGCTCACCCAGGAGTGTCCCCAGCCCCTTGTTGTAGCACCTCCAATCCCTCCTGGCTCCCAGCACTGACAGCAGCAATGAGAACTAATTCCTGTCCGGCCCTGGACACCTGGGTTTCTGGTGGCCCTGCCCCAGGACCAAGCGACAGCCTGGAGGGTTGCCAAGTGTCTGCCCCCCAGCCCGCCCCCTCTGTAGCTAGTTAAACCGTCTCCTGACTAGTCTCACCCATTGGTCCCCTGCTGCTGAGCCTGTCCAGCCTGACCTGTTCACACGGACACCAGCCTCCCCAGTGCTGAGAGAGGGGCTCCGCTCGCCTGCGCTGGGGAGCTGCTGTTTTGTTCCCACTGCCCCCTCCCCAAACCACTGTCCCTCCTGCCCTCCTCCCCCCATTTACCCCTCTTCCTCCCCCCATCCTGGGGCTGCCAGATAGCCAGAGACTGTCCTGAGTCCTGCATCTTGACCACCAAGTGTTCTCTCTAGCTGTGTCTGCCCCCAACACGCACATGGGGGAATTCGGGGTCTGGTCCCTCTGAGACCTCATCGGTGCCCTGTCACGGAGTGTGGGGGAACTCAGGGCCCTGCACCCCTGGCTTCCTGCGATTCACCATGACTCTTAGTCAGCCAGTAAAGCAGAATGTTTATTTAGATGACAGGGACACAGTCCAAGACAGGTCTTGCAGGCACAGACCACAGGATACCCCTCAGTTAGGTCCATCTTGGGGTCCTCGGGCACCCCAGCCCCCTTGGGAGGTCAGAGCCCTCTCTGCTTCCCAGCCACCTCACCAGCCAGCTTCCGAGACTCTCCTTCAGCGACCCCTCCCACAGCCTTTGTTCAGTTTCCCAGGCAAAGGTCTCACCTGGCCTCTAACCCCTTCCTGGGTTCTCATGTTACATGCTCAGGTATTCTCCGTTGGTCAGTGTCCCATCCCCCCATTGCAGACTATCCTAGCCACACTCCCCTGTCAGCATTCACAGACCACATTAAGAACAGTCCCAGTTCGTCACATGCCCCACCCTGCTTATCCCTGTGGAGTGCAGCACGGAGGAGAAGAGGGGTGGGTGGGGAGGGCTGACCCACCCCACTCCTCTTGGGCACCTGGCTTGGGATCTCTGCGTGTCTGTGACCAGCCGCCCTGCATCTCTCCAGATTCTCAGTGGTTCTCTCGTTACTCCATCCCTTTTCACCTCAGTTGTTTTCTCACTTTTTGACTTTAGTTGATTGGTATAAATCAGCAGTGTCCAATAGAAATTCGATGCTAGCCACACTTGTGGTTTTGAATTTTTCTTATTAGCCACATTACAAAAAAGCCACATGCATTAGCCACAATTCAATAGCCTATTAGCCACCTGTGGCTAGTGGCGAACGTATTGGACACCACTGATATAAATAGTTAGTTGGACTCTTCTAGCAGAGTTTCTTCTGCTCCTGAAACTGGGCATGTCTCGGTCTCCGGGCTTCAAACCCGGTGCCTCCTGTGGCAAGCTCATGCCTTTGAGCGACCTGCACTCCAGCTGTCTAAAGTGCTTGGATGAGACTCCTATGGCGGATCGCTGTCAGCTCTTCCACCAGTTCAGTCCACATCTGAAAAAGGACAGGGAGGCCAGGCTGAAGTTGTGACGGGTTTGGTCACAGAGACTCCCCTTGAGACTGTCACTCCATGTCCTGGGATACCACTGAGAACAACCCTCCTACCCGAACAGGTTTCCCTCCACTCCCGTCTTGCTGAGTTAGACACACCAGTCACCTCCAGCACAGACACAGAGGTTGGGCCACAGAAACAGATTCACTCAGCCCAGGGGCTTCTCAGTTAACAGGGACTTTCCCAGCACTCAGTATTCAACCTTTTTGGGAGCCCAAACCCCAAATAAATCCCTTTTACTCTATATAAAGCTTATACAGGATAAATTCATAAATTGTCCACCCTCTATAACACTGATCGAGAGATATGCACAACTGTTTGCTCCCCCAGGTATTAATCACTTACTCTGGGTTTATTAATAAACAAAAGTGATTTTATTAAGTATAGAAAATAGGATTTAAGTGATTTCAAGTAATAGACAGAACAAAGTAAGTAACAGAGCAAATTGAAACAAAACACTCAAGTCTAAGCCTAATACATTAAGAAACTGATTACAGGAAATATATCATCCTCAAAGATGTTCCAATAAGTTTACTTCACAGACTGGACTCTTTCCTAGTCTGGGCCCAATCCTTTCCCCTGGTACAGTCTTTGTTAGATCCAGCAGACATCTCATTTGATAAGCAGGGGTTTTCTCATGACTGGCACCCCCTTTTATAACCTTGGCACAAGGTGGGAATCTTTTCTCTTTCTGGGTCCCTGCCCCTCTTGCTAAATGGAAAAGTACCAGATTTAAGATGGATTTCACTACCAGGTGACATGGTCAAGTCTCCATTCCTCCTTGGTTGGCCCCCATGTACACAGGAAGGCTTTCAGGTAAATAAATCATTTACCATCAATTGCCCTAATCAATGGGAGCCATCAAGTTCCCAATGCCCCATTGACGGCCCTCACCTGGTGTGACTACAACCGTGATAGAAGTTTGTCTTATTTCCCCAATTCCAGACATAGAAATAATACATGCAAACAAATAGGATGAACACACTCAGTAGATTACAAGCTTTCTAATGACATCATACAAGAGACGTTTTGCATAAAGCATATTCCAGTTACATCATATTCACATTCATAATCATATTTCCATAAAGTATGTGGAGTGCAACATCACGATCCTTAATCCTGAGTGCCAAAGTGGGTCTCTGACCCATTCTAGACCTGCAACATCTCAAAGACTGAAGTTGTGCATTGTCTCCATCATTCCTTCCCTGGATGTAGGGGACTGGGACGCCACCCTCGGTTTGAAAGATGCCTATTTCCACACCTCTATTTTCCGAGGCCCCAGAAGGTTTCTTGGGATCGTTGTGAACCAGACTCATTCCCAGTTTACCATCCTCCCGTTCAGCCTGTCAGCAGCCTAATGGGTCTTTATGAAATGCTGGTAATAGTGGCAGCCTTCCTGAGAAGGTGAGGGGTGCATGTGTATCTGTACCTCAGTGACTGGCTGGTCAATGACCAGTCCAATCCCAGGTGAAAGCCAGCATCCACCTCGTCCAAACAACCTGGGCCTGCTGATAAACGAGCAGAAGCCAACACTCCTCCCGGCTCAGAGGATAGTGTTTATCGGAGCGTTGCTCAATTCTACCCAGGCCAGGGCCTTCCTCCCAGGAGCCCACTCAGGCTGTTGGGTCACATGGGTCGCGTGCCTATACGAGGTGTGGTATGCGAGGTTGCACCTCAGACCCCTACAGGCTTGGCTGGCCTCAGTGTACCAGCCAAACAGCCATCATTTGGACTCGGTGCTCACAGTGCCTGCCCATCTTTGGCACCTCACGACACAAGGTCAGTGGTCCCGGCAGCAACTCTTGCTATGGATAAACGTCAGAGAGCTCAGAGCGGTTGGCCTAGCATGTCAGGTGTTGTTACCCACCATTGCAAGCAAGGTGGTGCAAGTTCTTACAGACAA
Organism: Chrysemys picta bellii; assembly: GCF_011386835.1. Classification (NCBI taxonomy): domain Eukaryota; kingdom Metazoa; phylum Chordata; order Testudines; family Emydidae; genus Chrysemys; species Chrysemys picta. The sequence continues at coordinate 47,175 of NW_027053114.1, read as the reverse complement.
TATGGCAGCCATGTTTTACATCAACAGGCAGAGAGCGGCCCGCTCTTCTCCCCACTGTGTCAGGAGGCCATTTGCTTGTGGGAGTTCTTCATAAAGCACTCAATCCACCTCAAAGCTTCTCCCCTTTCGGGAGCCCAGAACAAGCTGGCAACTCAGATCTTCTCACCATGAATGGTCCCTATGCCCCAACATAGCAAGGACCATTTTCCAGTGGTGGGTACTCCCCTCGTAGACCTGTTCATGACCAGACAGAACAGGAAATGTCTGCCGTTCTGCTGTCTGCGTGACTGCAACCCGGGCTCACTCACAGATGTCGTCTTACTCCCTTGGAGAAATCACCTGTTCTGCGCCTTTCCCCTCTCCCCCCAATTCCTTTTGTGCACAAGATCTTGCTGAAGATCAAGAGCGAAGGTTATTCTCATAGCCTCAGCCTGGCCACATCAACACTAGTTTGGCTTATTTCTAGACCTGTCAGTAGCAACTCCAATGCTGCTCCCTCCCCTTCTGGACCTGATCTCGCAAGATCGCGGCCAAATGCTCCATCTGCCTGACAGGTCCATGTTTAAACCTGCAGAACTGGCCTGTTCGGAGGAGGTCTGCTAGGTTTTGCTAGGCAGTAGGAATCCAATTACCAGAGCTACTTACCTTGCCAAGTGGAAGCGTTTCTCCATTTGGTCTACCCTGCAAGGCCTCTCACCGGGGTGCCAGAATCTCCCTATGAGTGTGGGGGGGCTACCGGTGCTGAAACTGTGACTCCGCCTCTTCCCCAATTTCCCCCCACACCCCCCCGCTTCACCTCTTCTCCTCAGGCTCTGCCCACTCCTCCCCTTCCCCTCCCCCTGCTGCTAATGTGGCAGGGCCATGGCCCCTTGGTCCCCCTGTTCCGGCACCCCTGCCTCCTCACCCACTGAGTCATCTTTCAGATGAAGCAGATACTCCAGAACCGTCTGGGAACAGCCAGGTCTAGCGATTTCATCCGTTAAGGTACACCTAGGAGCGATCTCCTCATTCTACCCCTGCTGGGTGGTCAGTCAGGTTTTTCACATGAAATGTCCATTCCCTTCCTCGAGGGCTTTGAAAGGCTGTACCCACAAATCTGGGAACCCATCTGTGATAAATGAGTGGGGGTAGCACCCCAACCATTCAGTAGCTATAGAATCCTCCTTAGCAGCTGTACCCTAACTGCCTTACCTGTAAAGAGTTAAGAGGTAAGCTTAAAATGAGTTGGCACCTGACCAGGGGAACCAGTAAGGAAGCTGTACCCTCTCAAAGTGGGGAAAAGTGCTGGGTGTGTGGGTCTTTTGTTCTCTTGGCTGCAGAGGGACAGGGCAGTACTTATGCCGTAAAAAGCTCTGGGCCAGGTATGAAAAATCATCAGGATCATACCTAGAAACTACTCATTTGGAACCACCGATATGGAAGTTGTCAGGGTTCCCTCCCCACTCTAAACTCTAGGGTAAAGACGTGGGGACCCGCATGAAGAGCTCCTAAGCTTTTTCTACCAGCTTAGGTTAAAACCCCCAAGGTACAAAATTCCCTGCACCCTGAGAAATGCTTCTCACTGCCACCATCAAGTGTTTTAAACAGGAATCCGGGAAAGGAACCACTTGAAGTTCCCCTTCCCCCCAAAATACCCTCTCAAGCCTGTACACCCCCTTTCCTGGGAAGCTTGAGAATAATCTCCTAACCAATTGGTTACACCGTGATCTAAAAATCCACTCCCGGGGTTTTAAAACCATAGAAAACAGTCAGGTTCTTAAAAGAAGGATTTTATTAAAACAAAGAAGGTAAAATCAGGATGGTAACTATTTTACAGGGTACTCAATTTCCAAACTCCGAGGGATTCCCCCTCTGGACAAAACCTTAAAGTTACAGAAAAAAACAGGAATAACCCTTCCCTCTAACACAGGGAAAACTCACCAAGCAAAACAAACAGAAACCTACTCGCAATGCTGACTAAACTTACTTTAGAAAAGTGACGTTTGGTGAGAAGATGACTGGTTGAGGAGATTGATTTTCTGCAGGTACTTCTTGTCTCCCAAGATCACTCTGACTCAGACAAAGAGCCACACACAAAGTCTTCCCCCTCCCAAGATTTGAAAGTATCTTGTCCCCTTATTGGTCAGATGCCAGCCAGGTCAGGTGTCAGTCTGGCTACCTGAATTTCTTAACCCTTTACTGGTAAGAGGATTGTATAGCACTGCATCAGACCCTCTCCCCCGTCCCTTTATATTTATGACAGAAGTAGAACAAGAAATGTTCAGGTAGACACGATTAGGCCGATCTCTTTTTATGGCTTGTGGATTCCGGTGTGCTAACCCCACGTGCTTTTGTTTTGTTCTAACCTTTAAACTGGATCCCAAGAAAGCTACTCTTGGTGATTAATCCTTGCAGTTGCTCTTTTAAGATCTAGCAATAACCTAAGTTTTCCAAGGGTGTTTTCTTTCTTTTTTTTAAATAAAATTTCCTTTTTGTAAGAACATGACTGGATTTCTGTGTCTTATGAGGTAAAGAGGTTGTGCATATATTAATCAGCTAATACAACCGCTGGGTTCTCCTTTTCTTTTGTTTCCTTTCTTGGCTTTCCCGAAGAAGGGGTGGAAAAGCCGAGGGGCCCCAGAAAAACTTCCCAAGAGAGTTCTTCTGGATTGGCAAAAGGCAGATTTTCACTTGGGTGGTGGCAGCATTACCAGGCTGGAGTGGCCAGTATTAATTTTTCGAGTCCTTGCAGGCTCCCACCTTCTGCACTCGAAATGCCAGAGTGGGGAATCAGCCTTGACAACATCCCCCTGGGAGACTTAAACCTGGTCATGTCAGAGCTCACGGGGCCTCCCTTTGAGCCTCTAGCATTGTGCCCTCTGTTGGACCTTTCCTAGAAGGTCGCCTTTCTGGTAGCAATTACCTCAGTCAGGAGGGTCTCGGAGATGAGAGCTCTTATGTCAAAACCTCCATATACAGTGTTCTTTAACGACAAGGCAGTGGCGTAGCCAGGTTAAGAGCACGGGGAGCGGAGCTAAAAAAAGGCACCGGGAGCAAAAAGTGTCGGGAGAAAAAAAGGCGCTGGGAGCAAAAAAAAATGCTCCACTCCGGCAGCAGCGCAGGAGTAGGGTTACCATATTTCAACAATCAAAAAAGAGGACGGGAGGAGCCCCGCCCTAGCCCCGCCCCCATCCTGTCCTAGCCCCGCCCCTGCCCCTTCCACTCCCTCCCACTTCCTGCCCCCTCAGAACCCCCAACCCTCCCCCCCACTCCTTGTCCCCTGACTGCCCCCCAGGACTCCACCCCCTCCCTAAGCCTCCCTGCCTCTTGTCCCCTGACTGCCCCCTCCTGAGACCTTCCCCACATCCTAACTGGCGCCCTAGGACCCTACCCCCTACCTGTCCCCTGACTGCCCCAACCCTTATCCACACCCCCACCCCCTGACAGCCCCCCCCAGAACTCCTGACCCATCTAAACCCCTCTGCTCCCTGTCCCCTGACTGCCCCCTCCTGGGACCCCTGCTCCTAACTGCCCTCCAGAACCCCACCTCCTACCTAAGCCTCCCTGCTCCTTATCCCCTAACTGCCCCTTCCTAAGACCCCCCCAACTACCCCCCAGGACCCTACCTCCTACCTGTACCCTGACTGCCCAAAACCTTATCCACTCTCCCCCAGAAAGTCTGCCCCGAACTCCCGGACCCCCCCCCCCCGCTCCTTGTCCCCTGACTGCCCCCTCCTGGGACCCCTGCTCCTAACTGCCCTCCAGAACCCCACCCCCTACCTAAGCCTCCCTGTTCCTTGTCCCCTAACTGCCCCCTCCTGAGACCCCCCCACCTGTACCCTGACTGCCCAAAACCTTACACCCCCAACCCCCAGACAGCCCCACCCAGAACTCCCAAACACCCCCCCCCGCTCCTTGTCCCCTAACTGTCCCCTGAGACCCCCCCCACCTGTACCCTGACTGCCCAAAACCTTACACCCCCAACCCCCAGACAGCCCCACCCAGAACTCCCAAACACCCCCCCCCCGCTCCTTGTCCCCTAACTGTCCCCTGAGACCCCCCCCACCTGTACCCTGACTACCCAAAACCTTACACCCCCAACCCCCAGACAGCCCCCCCCCGAACTCCCTGACCCATCCAACCCTCCCCCCTGCTCCCTGTCTCTTGATTACCCCCCCCCCGAACCTCCCTGCCGCTTCTCTGGCCCCCGGCCCCCTTACTGTGCTGCAGTAAACACAGCGGGGGGGGGGGGGGGGGGAGAAGCATGCTCTGAGCTCCAGGCGAACGGCCGGCGATCTGTGAGTGCAGGGCGGGCGGGGGAGGAGGGGAGTGGTGTCAAGTTTCAGGAGGGAGGAGCGGGGAAGTGCAGCTCTGGCTCTGGCTTTTGGAGCACCGGCTGCCCTGTTAGCCGCGTGCACGCTCTGCATGGGGGGGGGGGGGGGAGGAGAGGAGGGGAAGTCCGGACATTGACAAATTCCCCCCGGACGCTATTTTTAACCTGAAAAAGCCGGACATGTCCGGGGGAATCCGGACGAATGGTAACCCTACGCAGGAGCAAAAGGCGTCGGAGCACAAAAAAGGCGCAGCTTCTGCTCAGTGGGGGAGCGGCCGCTCCCCCTGCTCCCCCCCAACCCGGCTACGCTACTGCGACAAGGTACAACGTTGCCGCCACCCCGTGTTCCTCCCAAAGGTAATCTTGGAGTTTCATAGTAATCAGGGTATTTTCCTGCCCATTCCCTTCCTCAAGCCGCACAAGAATAGGGAGGAATGACATCTCCACCCTCTGGATGTTAGGCAGGTGTCCTAAGCTGATCCATAAATCCACACCGCTCTGATAGGATGAAAACCCTACCCCTTTTGGCTCAGAGAATTTCATTGTGGATTACATTGTGCATTCACATGTGCTACGAGCAGGCAGGTGTCCCACCACCTGCCTTCCTTGCGGCCCATTCTGTGAGAGCACAAGCTTCCTCAGTGGCGTTCATGGCCCAGTCCTGATCCAGGACATTTGCAGAGCAGCGACCTGGGCGTCAATATATACTTTTTCTTCCAACTACGCCATTACCCACTCAGTGAGAGATGACACTGGGTTTGGTTGGGCAGTATTGTAATCCATGTGTCCATGAACTCCGAGCCCACCTCTTACGGTATTGCTTGGGAGTCCCCGAACGTGGAAGGGACATGTGCAAACAGTTGAAAAAGAAAAAATGGTTACTAACCTTTCTGTAGCTGTTGTTACTTTTAATGTTTTCCACAAGTGATTAGTGATTTTTGGGTGTCTGATGTTCAGAGGCCGGGTGCTCCCACTTTCTGATCTGGCCCCTTTAAAGGGTCTCAGTTAGGCACCCAAAATCACTAGTCATTGCTGAAACTCTTGGCATTTACCTCGATGTATCTAATGCAGGGTGAGGGAGGGGTGAAAATATTTGGGACCCTGTGTGAGTTATTTTTGTGCCCCAACATTCTACCCAGTTTGCCAAGCTAGGGGTCTGATCCTTTCCCCACATTTCAGTCTTCCTCGTGATCCCCACACTGTTCTCTGTTCACCACAGCCTCTCTCCCGCTCCCCTACATTCTCCTTCCTGTCCCAATCCCCCTTCCCTCCCCCCCAGTCTCCCTCCCTGCCTCCTATCAGCCCAGGGGTGGGTCCATTAACTGAGTCTGCTCTTGGTTGTGTGCGAGATGGGGGCCGTTGTGAAGATTAGCCTGGCTGTAGGAAAATGGTGGCTAGCTGAACTAAGGGCCGTCAGTGGCCTGATCCTCACAGGGAATCACCTTGAGACAGTGGCCATGTGAAAAAGAGGCCAAGCATATGAAGTTGGTTCTTTGCCATTCCTAGACTGAGTTGGGGGCACGGAGAAGATGGGGCAGGGAAACAGAGTGACCCTGGGCATTCTGTGAGGTCATTAAACCAGAGCAGAGGTTAGTGTGGGGGACAGACCTGTACCCCCTCCTCACAGGGGAATGGGGGTACTGTCAATGACGGAGGTGGGGGGCCAAGTGATCCTGAGGACCCTGCAAAGTTAATACAACCAGAGCAGAAGAGAGTGGGGTACAGACACCCTGAACTCCCTCTCTTCTCCAGAATGACCCTGACTACGAGAACTGGGGGGATCCTCAGAGAGCAGAAGAGAGCTGGAGGGGATAGATCCCTGCAATATCTGGAGTACTCCCTTTGGGATTATGCCACCCTGCTCCTCCTGCAGGGAACATACAAGAACAAGCAGCAGTGAGGTACTCCTTGAAGGTTGTGAGCTCTCTGCAGTGGGGGCTCTTTAGTGTACAAGACCCAACAGATGGAGAGGGTGCCCCCTGCGGGTTTGGGTTCCCCCCTGAAAGGAGCTGGGAGGGTGTAGGACCCAACAGCATAAGTGGGAACCCCATTTCTCAGGGGAGGGAGGGCCCAGTAGCAAGAAGAAGAACCACTGGGCTACCTGCAGTGGGCTCTTGGTGAGATTTTCAGAGAGAGACTGCTTCTGACCCTCAGCTGTGTTTCAGGGTTTCACATCATCCAGACGATATACGGCTGTGATCTCCGGGAAGACAACAGCATTCAGGGGTTTTACCAGGATTCATATGACGGACGAGACTTTCTTACCTTCGATAAGGAGACCATGACTTGGGTAGCAGCAGATATTGGGGCTCAGATCACCAAGAGGAGATGGGAGGCTGAAGTAAATGACAACCAGCAGTGGAAACGCTACGTGGAGGGGAATTGTATTTCCTGGCTAAGGAGTGCTCTAGAGTACGGGAAGGAGACTCTACAGAGGAAAGGTAAGGCGGGGGACAAGCCCCACCTAGGGGGACACTACTGGCTACATCTCCATTCCCCAGCCCCAGTTCCAAACTGGAGCAGGTGGGTAGGGGGATATTCAGCGAACCTTGCACCAGGGATAGGTGGGGAAACAACCCCTTCCCCATCAGTTCTGCTGGAAAAAAAGATAAGAAATTGAAAATGTTAAAAGCAGTTCACTGTAGAGAAGCTGCATCTCCAGAGCCACTTGACCAAATGAGCGCAACTTCACATCACAAATTCTACCTCTTCCTCTGATGTGACACAGCCGTTATCAAGGCAATCTGCCTGTGCTTGTGCATGTTAGAGCACTCTGCTTAATTATGGAAGTGCCACTTCTATGGACACCAGCTTCATTCACCATGTAATTCTTCCCCATTCACTGTCTGTACCATCATATTTCTTGTGTTGCCCCCAGCCCGTGTTCCATCAATGATGGTAGCTTTGTCCTTGTTGCCAAACTTCTCCTACAGTCATTTATGTGCTTCCTTCCATGCCATTCCCTACATGTGGAATTGCCCTCCCCATACTAACCTGGAAGAAGGCTCCCCTTGTCCTTAAAGTTTTCCCCCTCAAGACCTACCTTTGCTACAACACTTTCATACTTACTTTTCGATTCTTTTATCAATAAGGCACCAGATAATCACACTCAAATTTATTACCAGCTTTTTAGTTAAAGATTAATCACAAACATAGAAGGGAAGAGGTTAAATGCTTTAACACTCCAACTCAGGAGGACAGTCTGCTTCAAAATGTTAACTCACTATTACCCGTTTATGTACCTTGTCTGTTACCATATACACACATTTCCCAGATTAGTTAGCATCATTACACACCCTGATCTTTCCCTTCCCAAACAGTTTGCACTTGCTGTTCAAGGTTACTTGAAATTTCTACCCAGTTTTTTGCAACAATTATACTAATTGCTTATTTCCCTCACAAACCTCAGCAGAACATTATCTTGTCCTTTGCCATCTTTACAAATGCCAACAAGAAAAATCCATACACAGCATTGTAATGTGTATTTCAGTGCCAGGGGGCTGGGAAACTGATTTTTCAATATTAGCATAATTCCTTTTGAAATCCATAATACTGGGGTAAATAGATTTGGTAACAACCTACAAGAAATTAGCCAATTCATATTAGCTCGTTTGAGGGGCAATTTAGCACTGTGTGTCACTTTTTGTTTAATGGGCCCTTTCCATCTCTAATTGGTCAGTTTATTCAGTCCAGTTTTTGCTCCCTGGCCAGGGCAAGATTCTTCTCTCTTTCAAATCCAGGGACTGAGAGGAGATGGGTACAAACCTAGTGTGTGATTGACACCTGTATCTGGAGTTTAGTGAAGCCTGTCAAGGTATTTGTGTCTCTGTGGTTTGGAGCAGAGGCCAGGTCAGGGACCTGGATTCAGGATTCACCGTTGCTGATACTGTGAATTCAGCACAGAAATCCTCTAACATGGTGGTTCTCTCTCATCAGAAGGATTCTGTCTCATGGATTCTCATCCTCTCCCACTGCTCAGGTCTCAGAATTTCATGCTGCAAAGCTCTAGAAAATGCTGCCTGGATTAGAGCTTGAAAACACCTCACTTGAGTTTCTTCTTTTTCCCAGTGTGCCCAACAGCTAGAGTGAGCGACAGGTCATCTCGTGACGGCCTCACCACCCTCTCCTGTAAGGTCAGTGGATTCTACCCCCGGGACATCACCGTGACCTGACTGAAAAATGGGGAGAGCAGACAGCAGGAGACCTACTCTGAAGGCATCCTACCCAATGGGGATGGGACCTACCAGACCTGGGTGACAATGGAGATTTGATCCCAAGATCAAAGCCCATTATTCATGTCACGTGGAGCATGAAAGCCTGTTAGAGCCACTCTCTGTCTCCTGGGGTAAGGAGTTTGTGTGTTTGTCTGTTTTCCTAGTGGGAGAGGGGGAATCCATTAAACTCAACCCCTGAAAAATTCTCATTCGGATTTATAGGCTGAAGCTGGACTTTCTCAGGGTCTGTGAGGCCCTGTCCTCTTTGGCTCTGTCCCCCTGCAGTCAAGTTCTTGTGCTAGAGCTGGGACCCACAGTGCCTGGGGCTCATGTCTTGCTCTCCAGTTTGCTGCCTCTGGGGCTGTTGGATACATCTCAGCAATACAGTGTCTCTGAAGGGAGAAGATTAACAACGAGACATTAAGGCCTGAAGGGATCATTCTAATCATCTGATCTGTGCTCCTGCCTAGTCCAGGGCAGGGGGGAATCACAGTCTGGCCATCTGTGGGCAAACCAGCGCTGATCCTTCAGAAAGAGATTTCCATTCCAGATGTAGTCTCCAAGGGATGGAGAATTTATCACATCCCAGGAGAAGCTCAAATCTGCCCCTTATTTCCAAACAGAGTTGGTCTTGCTTCAGCTTCCAGCCCGTTCTCAACTTCATGCACTCGTGGTCCTGCCATGAGTGCAGGGGACGGGACTAGATAAGCTCTCGAGGTCCCTTCTAGTCCTAGGATTCAGCAGGTTCTCAGAAACACAACTCTGTGGGCCCATGTGGCCAGAGGTAGAGGTTTAATGTTGGGAGCAGCTTGTTTCTGTGCGCAGTGATGCTGGAAGAGAGGGTCTGGCCTCGGAATGGAGCGAGGAGGCAGATTAGAACCCTGCATCGGGGGAGAGTCTCCTATGCACCTAGCACAAGGAAGTCGAGAAAGAATTTATTACCCATCTTTTTGCTTGGTTAATTGGGATGTGGAAAAATGCAGCATTTGGAAGTGCAAACAATTTCTAAAAGGGCAGCCTGCACTGGAAATCTAGTCAACAGATGGTTTCACATCATAATCCTGCTACTACGTCCCCTGCCAATTTTTGTGTCATAAACCACATTTCCTTATTCTCTTAGAAATATTTTTCTTTTTGCTGTATTATTATGTGGATCTTTCAGACAACAGGAGAAGCTGATTAATGAAACTTAAAGTGTATACAGAACTTGGGGTTTAACAGGTTCCTATAAACCAAGAACAGTATTAAAATATCTCTGTCGTCCCCTCTTCACTTCCTGCCCCCTCAAAAAACACGCATAGTGTCTAACTATATTCATGGCAGGGAAATCCAGAGCTTTGAGGTCAGTTTCCAGTTTGTCACCAGAATCACACAATGGGACTGTGTTCCATTAGTCATGAAAGTCAGGGTGGTCAAGGGGGAGTTAGGGGCTGGGAGCCAGGACTCCTGGGTTCTGTTTCTGGAAGGGGAGTGGGGGCAGGTGGGTTAGGGGAGGAGGGTCTGGAAGTCAGGATTCCTGGGGTCTATTCCTGGCTCTTTCACTGACTCACTGTGTGATCTTCATCAAGTCTCCCCCTTTCCCGTTTAGGGACGAGACTGACATTCGTGCTCTCCCATAGTTCGGTTTATGAAGATTGATTAATGTTATAAAAGTCTTCTATTTTAAGTGCTAAATATTTATTATGAATTGAAGTGGTAGAAGCTGGGTCTAGTGTCCAGGACTTTCTGTGGTGGGGTATAATGCCTCGTAGGTGCATGGTGGCTGCATTGGAAGGGGTGGATGGTTGCAGGATTCAGCCCTTATCTGGGGAGCTGACTGACTGATCCCTGCACTGTGACGAAAGGGGGGTTTTAGTGGGGGATTTTTCCCCATTGCTCATTCTCTCCATTCCATTTCAGAACCAAATAATAGTCTGATTCCCATTGTGGCTGGAGTTATCACTGCAGCTGTCCTGATTGGTGTTATAATCGGAGTATTCTTCTGGAAAAAGCAATGCCCAGGTAAAGTGGCTGGGTTGGGGGCATTCCCTGGACTTGCCGGGCCCTGCACACCTACCTAAGGCCAACAGCAATACAGGAGCCAGTGTCAGTACTGTGTGACTGTCCCACTGTGGGACTGAGCTAATGACCCCGATGGGAGCTGCTGGAGGGCCAGACCCAGAACCTTGGTGCGGGTTACAGTTTATATGAGGCTTGGTTTTCCAGTGAGCCCAGCAGCCAGTGGGCTGAGATCTTTGGAAACTGTCTCGTGTCTTTCTCTCCTGCCGATCGTGAGCGCCTGGGACCTTGAGTCCATTACTGGCGCCAGGGGTCCTGTTTCTGAGCTGTGGACACAGATCGGAGTCGGTTCCTATGTCGGGAGCGGCATTCACTGAAATTTGCCTTCTCTCTGCAGGGAGGACGGGAGACGGCTACGCTGTAGCTCAGGGTAAGTGACAAGAGACCCATCGCCTCTTTTCAAGTGACCATCTCTGAACAGCCATCAGTATTTGCTTGTGGATTTTAGCCTGGAGCCACTGACAGGAGATCCTCGCTCCCACTCATAGACCTTGTCTACAGTGAGGCTTTTCGGGAAATCTCCAACTATTGCTCTAGTACCATAGAATCCTAGAACAGGAAGGGACCTCGAGAGGACATCTAGTCCAGTCCCCTGCACTCAAGGCAGGACTAGATATTATCTAGACCAGGGATCTGAAACTCAAATGGCCACGAGGGCCACATGAGGACTAATGCATTGGCTCGAGGGCCACATCACTGACACCCCTCCCCTGTTGCCCCCAGCCCTGCCCCAACTCTGCCCCTTCTATTAGGCCCCGCCCCTTCCCTGCCTTTCCCACCCCTTCCCTGCCCCCATTCCAACCCCTTTCCTTGAATTCCCCACCCTAACTCCACCCCCTCCCTGCTCCCAGGGGGTGCAGGAGGGGTGCGGGGTGTGGCCAGGGCTCAGGGCAGGGAGTTGGGGTGCAGGATGGGTGCAGGGTGCGGCAGGGGGCTCAGGGAAGGGAGTTGGGGTGCAGGAGGGTTGGGGTGTGGGCTCCGGCCCAGCGCCACTTACCTAGAGCAGCTCCGGGGCCAGGATAGGCTCCCTGCCTGCCTGCCCTGGCCCAGCGCCACTCCGGGAAGCAGCCGGAACCACATGCCTGCGGCCCCTGGGGAAGGGGCCACAGGGCTCCGTGCACTGGCCTTGCTGCTCCTCCAGATACCTCCCCCGAAGCTCCCATTGGCCACGGTTCCCCGTTCCCGGCCAATGGGCGCTGCGGAGGGGCGGTGCCTGGAAGGGAGGGCAACGCACAGAGCCCTCTGCCCCCACCCCCACGCCCCGCCGCCACAGGGACGTGGTGCCGGCCGCTTCAGGGAGCGGCGCAGGGCTTGCGGCGCCACGGGGGCTATAGTTTGCCCACCCCTGGCCTGGAGGGGGTGGGGAGTGGGCCACGGGGAGCTTTGCAGGCTGCAGGAACTAGCCCCACAGGCCGCATGTTTTAAGACCTCTGATATAGATCATCCCTGACTAACCTGCTCTTAAAACCTCCAATGAGAGAGATTCCACAACCTCTCTAGGCAATTTATTCCAGTGCTTAACCATCCTGACAAGATTTTTTTCCCTAATGTCCAACCTAAACCTCCCTTGTTGCAATTTAAGCCCATTGCTTCTTGTCCTGTCCTCAGAAGTTGATGAATACAATTTTTCCCCTCCTCCTTGTAACAACCTTTTATGTACTTGCAAACTGTTATCATGTCCCCTCTCTGTCTTCTCTTCTGTGACTAAACAAACCCAATTCTTTCGATCTTTCCTCATAGGTCATGTTTTCTAGATCTTTAATCATTCGTATTGCTCTCCCGTGGACTTTCTCCAATGTGTCCACATCCTTCCTGGGCACAATGCTCCAGTTCAGGCCTAATCAGCACAGAGTAGAGAGGAAGAATTACTCCTTGTGTCTTGCTTACAACACTCGGGCTAATCATCCCAGAATGATGTTGCCTTTTTTTGCAACCGTGTTACACGGTTGACTCATATTTAGCTTGTGATCCACTATGACCCCAGATTCCTTTCTGTGGTACTTCTTCCTAGGCGTCATTTCCCAATTTTTATGTGTGCAATTGATGGTTTCTTCCTAAGTGGGGTAATTTACATTTGTCCATATTGAATTTCATCCTATTTACTTCAGACTGTTTATCCAGTTTGTTCAGATCATTTTGAATTTTAATCCTGTCCTCCAAAGCATTTGCAACCCCTTCCTGCTTAGTATCACCACAATCTTAATAAGTGTACTCTCTATGCCATTATCTAAACCCTTGATGAAGCCATTGAACAGAACCAGACCCAGAACTGATCCCTGAGGGTATGTCTACACTACGAGAGTAGTTCGATTTTACTTAAAGCGAATTTGTGGAACCGATATTACAAAGTCAAAGCCACACTAAGGACAGTAATTCGACTTTGTGAGTCCACACTAACAGGGCAAGCGTCGACATTGGAAGCGGTGCACTGTGGGCAGCTATCCCACAGTTCCTGTAGTCCCCGCTGCCCATTGGAATTCTGGGTCGAGCCCCCAATGCCTGCTGGGGCAAAAAATGTGTCAAGGGTGGTTTTGAGTAACTGTCGTCATTCAACCCTCACTCCCGCCCTCCCTCCCTGAAAGCGCCGTCGGGCGATCAGTTTGCGCACTTTTCTGGTGATTGATAGCGCGGACGCCACAGTACTGCGAGCATGGAGCCCGCTGCGATCATCGCTACAGTTATGGCCGTTGTCAACACCTCGCACCTTATCATCCACCTTTTTCAAAGGCAGATGCTGAGAAATCGGGCGAGGAGGCTACGGCAGCGCAGTGAGGACATTAAGTCTGAGAGGGGCACAGACCTCTCGCAAAGCACGGGACCCCGCGCCGTGGACATCATGGTGGCAATGGGTCATGTTGATGGTGTGGAATGGCGATTCTGGGCCCGGGAAACAAGCACAGACTGGTGGGACCGCATAGTGCTGCAGGTCTGGGATGAATCACAGTGGCTGCGAAACTTTCGGATGCGTAAGGGAACTTTCCTGGAACTTTGTGAGTTGCTGTCCCCTGCCCTGAAGCGCAAGGACACACGGATGCGAGCAGCCCTGACTGTCCAGAAGCAAGTGGCCATAGTCCTCTGGAAGCTTGCAACGCCAGACAGCTACCGGTCAGTCGCGAATCACTTTGGCGTGGGTAAATCTACCGTGGGGGTTGCTGTGATGCAAGTAGCCAACGCAATCGTTGAGCTACTGCTTTCAAAGGTAGTGACCCTGGGAAACGTTCAGGTCATCATTGATGGCTTCGCTGCGATGGGATTCCCAAACTGCGGTGGGGCTATAGATGGAACTCACATCCCTATCCTGGGACCGGCCCACCAGGCCAGCCAGTACATTAACCGAAAGGGCTACTTTTCAATGGTGCTGCAAGCACTGGTGGACCATAGGGGACATTTTACCAACATCAATGTCGGATGGCCGGGCAAGGTTCATGATGCTCGCGTTTTCAAGAACTCTGGTCTGTTTAGATGGCTGCAGGAAGGTATTTACTTCTCTGACCACAAAATAACTGTTGGGGATGTGGAGATGCCTATAGTGACCCTCGGGGACCCAGCCTACCCGCTAATGCCCTGGCTCATGAAGCCCTATACAGGCACCCTGGACAGTGAAAAAGAACTCTTCAACTACCGGCTGAGCAAGTGCAGAATGGTGGTGGAGTGTGCTTTTGGACGTCTCAAGGGGAGATGGAGAAGCGTACTGACTCGCTCTGATCTCAGTGAAACCAATATCTCCATTGTTATTGCAGCTTGCTGTGTGCTCCACAATCTCTGTGAGAGCAAGGGGGAGACGTTTATGGCGGGGTGGGAGGTTGAGGCAAATCGCCTGGCTGCTGATTATGCCCAGCCAGACAGCCGGGCGATTAGAAGAGCCCAGCGGGACGCGCTGTGCATCCGGGAAGCTTTGAAAGCTAGGTTCCAGAGTGAGCAGGGTGACCTGTGACTATTAACTTTGTTTAAACAGAAGCTGCACCTGCCCCCGTTTCTTTACCCACTTAATGTTGACTATCCTCTCCAGTTACATACCTTGTTCACCCCGTCTCGCCCCTTCCAACACACCTTTAAAAATAAAATAAATTAAACTTTGTTCGTTAACACTGTTTTCTTTATTAAGGATTTCGTGGTAAAGTGTTGAAACTGGGACGCAGACTGGTGGGGAGTGGGTGTAGTGATGGAAAGGACGCTTCTAAACTCGAGGAATGACAGGCTCCTGCTCCTAGAGCGGTCCGCAGTGGTGGACTGGTTGTTTCAACGGAGCCTGCCACCCCTCCTTTTCGGGACTCTGTGTGTGGGGGCTATCTGACTTTGTGGCGGGGGGGGAGGGGGAGTTACAGATCCCCTGCTGCGTGGCTCTGTCATCCAGGCTAAGGACCGCTGCATAAGATCTGTAACCACCCTCCCCCGCCACACACTCACATAGCCCCCCCACACACAACATGAAAACCACCTCCCAGCCTGACCAGGGTGCCTAGTGACTGCAATGTGTGTGTGACCTTCCGCTGAACCTGCCCCCGTGTCTGTACCCTGGTAAAGGTGACTGTCCTCTCCAATTACCAACTCCCTTCCCTCCTTTCAAACACACTCTCCTCTAAAAAGCAACAGAGGGTCCTGTGGCACCTTTAAGACTAACAGAAGTATTGGGAGCATAAGCTTTCGTGGGTAAGAACCTCACTTCTTCAGATGCAAGTAATGGAAATCTCCAGAGGCAGGTATAAATCAGTATGGAGATAACGGTGTTAGTTCCATCAGGGAGGGTGAGGTGCTCTGCTAGCAGTTGAGGTGTGAACACCAAGGGAGGAGAAACTGCTTCTGTAGTTGGATAGCCATTCACAGTCTTTGTTTCATCCTGATCTGATGGTGTCAAATTTGCAAATGAACTGGAGCTCAGCAGTTTCTCTTTGGAGTCTGGTCCTGAAGACTCCAAGTCTTATCTTGGAGTTATCTCCATACTGACTTAAAGGTGCCACAGGACCCTCTGTTGCTTTTTACAGATTCAGACTAACACGGCTACCCCTCTGATACTCTCCTCTAAAAGAACATGATGGAAACAGTAATTAACAGAAACGTATTTTTTATTAAGAACTACACAGTTAGGGGATGAAACTGGGACAGGGGCTTGGGTGAGGTGCTTGGAGCGAAGGAAAGGACTTATAAAATCTTTGGGAATGAGAGCCTTCTGTTACTTGAGCAGTCTGCAGGGGTGGAGTGACTGTTTTCACGGCCCCTGCCGCCCCTCCTTCTTGGGACTTTGGGTGAGGGGGGGATGGGACTTTGTGGCGGGGGAGGGCGGTTAGAGAGAGAATGCAGCGGGGCTCTGTCCTCCTGTCCTGCAGAACATCTACAAGGTGCCGGAGCGTTTGCTCCCTCATTAGTCCAAGCAGCGTTTGAGTTGCCTGCTGGTCTTCCTGCCGCCACCTGTCCTCCCATTCGCTGTGTGATCGCTGGTATTGCAACATGTTCTCCCTCCATTGGGTCTGCTGTGCCGCCTCGGCTTGGGAGCAGCCCATAAGTTCTGAGAACATCTCGTCCCGTGTCCTTCTCTTTCGTCGCCTGATCTGCGCCAGCCTCTGGGAGGGGGATGCCGGGGTAGGTCGGGAGACACTCGCAGCTGTGGGATGGGAAAAAGGGAGTGAATTCATCAGAATGATACAATTTTGCGAACAATGAATATAGTCTTTCTCTGTGAACAAGACCATGCACAGCACCTATCACATGCGCACTCAGTACAAGGTCGAATTTTCGGCCTTCCCATTGAGTGCCTGGGGTCTTGCTGTACAGATCACACAAGCGGGGCCGGACAACGGAATTCGGCTAGCAGGCGGACATGGTAAGCTGTAGACTTTTGGCTGCTTAAAGCTTAATTTATAGCAGTGCCCTCCTTTCACGTTCCAAGCAATGCTCCTAGCATTGGCCAGTTCCTGCTGCCGGGAATCCGGCCAGCATGAACTCTGCCCCTGTCCCACCCCCCTCGCGGCTGTCCCCGGGAAAGATCCCTCCATGCTGCCCCTGTCACGCCTCCACCGCATGGCTGTAAACCGCCGGTTACAGTTATGTAAAGGAACAGACAATCAGTCCCAATACTAACATTCCCCTAATTCAAAGCAGGTCACCATGAGTGATATCACTCTGATGACGATTTCGGAGACAGAGAAAGACTGCATGCTGCGTGAATGCCAGCAAGCACCAGGGCCGTATGCCACCATGCTTTGCG
This sequence comes from Chrysemys picta bellii, assembly GCF_011386835.1. Classification (NCBI taxonomy): domain Eukaryota; kingdom Metazoa; phylum Chordata; order Testudines; family Emydidae; genus Chrysemys; species Chrysemys picta. The sequence goes on along the minus strand of NW_027053114.1, from coordinate 30,389 downwards.
AGGCAATGATCCCGGAGTACTTGCTGCTAGCCTGGCACGGAAAAGTTTCCTACCATGGAGGATGCAATAAGGCCACTCTCCCCAGGAACCTGATGCAAAGGCTTTCACAATACCTCCAGGAGACCTTCGTGGAGATGTCCCAGGAGGATTTCTGCTCTATCCCCGGACATATTGACAGAATTTTCCAGTAGCTGCACTGGCAAGGACTAGAAACTAAAGCGCCTAGGGCAAACTAATCATGAAAAACCCATTGTTAAGATACCATTCCTATTCTGTTCAAAATAAATGTTTAAAACACTTACCTACTGATGTTTCCTCTGATTCACGGTCTGGGTTACCACCTTGGGAGGGTTGGTAGGGGATGTCCATGAGGGTGATTTCCCCTGGCTGTTGGGGAAATCAGCGTTGAAAGCGCTGTCGACTGCCTCATCCTCCACATCTCCTTCCTCATCTTCACCGTCCGCGAACATCTCCGAGGAAGCAGCCGTCGACAATACCCCATCGTCAGAGTCCACGGACAGTGGTGTGGTAGTGGTGGCGGCCACACCTAGAATGGAATGCAGTGCCTCGTAGAAATGGCATGTGTGGGGCTGGGATCCAGAGCGTCCATTTGACTCTTTGGTCTTCTGGTACCCTTGTCTCAGCTCCTTAATTTTCACACGGCACTGTGTTGCATCCCGGCTGTATCCTCTCTCCGTCATGGCTTTGGAGATCTTCTCGTAGATCTTGGCATTCCGTTTTTTTGATCGCAGCTCTGAAAGCACGGACTCATTGCCCCACACAGCGATCACATCCAAGACTTCCCGATCAGTCCATGCTGGGGCCCTCCTTCTATTCTGCGATTGCATGGTCACCTCTGCTGGAGAGCTCGGCATCATTGCCAGTGCTGCTGAGCTCGCCACGATGTCCAAACAGGAAATGAGATTCAAACTGGCCAGACAGGAAAAGGAATTCAGATTTTCCTGGGGCTTTTCCTGTGTGGCTGGTCAGAGCATCCGAGCTCGGACTGCTGTCCAGAGCGTCAACAGAGTGGTGCACTGTGGGATAGCTCCCAGAGCTATTAGCGTCGAATTACATACACACCTACCCTAATTGGACATGGCCATGTCGAATTTAGCGCTATTCCCCTCGTCGGGGAGGAGTACAGAAATCGATTTAAAGAGACCTCTATGTCGAAATAAATAGCTTCGTTGTGTGGACGGGTGCAGGGTTAATTCGAGTTAACGCTGCTAAATACAACATAACCTCCTAGTGTAGACCAGGCCTGAGGGACCCCACTTGTCATGCCCTTCCAACATGACTGTGAACTATTGATAACTATTCTCTGGGAACAGTTTTCCAACCAGTTCTGCACCCACTTTATAGTAGCACCATCTAGGCTATATTTCCCTAGTTTGTTAATGAGAAGGTCCTATGAGACATTATCAAAAACCTTACTAAAATCAAGTTATACCACATCTACCATTTCCTCCCATACACAAGGCTTGTTACCCTATCAAAGAAAGCTATCAGGTTGGTTTTACACAATTTGTTCTTGACAAATCCAGGCTGACTGTTACTATCACCTTATTATCTTCTAGGTGTTTGCAAATTGATTGTTTCATTATTTGCCCCATTATCTTTCTGGGTACTGAAGTTAAACTGACTGGTCTGTAATTCTTCGGGTTGTGCCTAATCCCCCTTTTATAGATTGGCACTATGTTTCCCCTCTTCCAGTCCTCTCTGCCATCTTCCATGACTTTTCAAAGATATTGGTTCAGATATCTGCTCTGTCAGTTCCTTGAGTATTCTAGGATGCCTTTCATCAGGCCTTGGTGACTTGAAGATATCTAACTTGTCTAAATCATTTTTAACTTGTTCTTTCCCTACGTTAGCCTCAGATTCTACCTCAATTTCACTGGTGTTCACTATGCTTGACGTTCAATCGCTTTAAAACCTTATGGTGAAAATTGAAACAAAAAAGTCATTTAGCCCTTTCCCCATTTTCACATAGAATCATAGAATCTCAGGGTTGGAAGGGACCTCAGGAGGTCATCTAATCCCACCCCCTGTTCAAAGCAGGACCAACCCCAACTAAATCATCCCAGCCAGGGCTTTGTCAAGCCTGACCTTAGAGGTTTTTAAGGAAGGAGATTCCACCACCTCCCTTTCCAGTTCTTCACCACCCTCCTAGTGAAAAAGTTGTTCCTAATATCCAACCTAAACCTCCCCCTCTGCAACTTGAGACCATTACTCCTTGTTCTGTCATCTTCTACCACTGAGAACCGTGTAGGTCCATCCTCTTTGGAACCCCCTTTCAGGTAGTTGAAAGCAGCTATCAAATCCCCCCTCATTCTTCTCTTCTGCAGGCTAAACAATCCCAGTTCCCTCAGCCTCTCCTTATAAGTCATGTGCTCCAGCCCCCTAATCATTTTTGTTGCCCTCCGCTGGACTCTTTCCAATTTATCCACATCCTTCTTGTAGCGTGGGGCCCAAAACTGGACACAGTATTCTAAATGTGGCCTCACCAGTGCCGAATAGAAGGGAATGATCACGTCCCTCGATCTGCGGGAAATGCCCCTACTGATACAACCCAAGATGCCATTAGCCTTCTTGGAAACAAGGGCACACTGTTGACTCATATTGCACACTGTTGACTCATAGTCAGATTTTCGTCCACTGTAACCCCTAGGTCCTTTTCTGCAGAACTGCTGTCCAGCCATTCGGTCCCTAGTCTGTAGCAGTGCATGGGATTCTTCCGTCCTAAGTGCAGGACTCTGCACTTGTCCTTGTTGAACCTCATCTTATTTCTTTTGGCCCAATCCTTTAATTTATCTAGGTCCCTCTGTATCCTATCCCTACCCTCCAGCGTATCAACCTCTCCTCCCATGTTCTGTTATTGTCTTTCTTTCCTCATTGACTAATGGGCCTACCCTATCCTTGGTCTTCCTCTTGCTGCTAATGTATTTGTAGAATGTTTTGTTGTTACCTTTTATGTCTCTAGCTAGTTTGATCTCGTTTTGTACCTTGACCTTTCTGATTTTGCCCCTACATACTTGCATTATTTGTTTACAGTTATCCTTTGTAATTTGACCTAGTTTCTACTTTGTGTAGGACTCTCTTTTGATTTTTAGATCATTGAAGATCTCCTGGTTTAAGCCAGTGTGGTCTCTTGCCATCCTCCATTGCTTTTCTGTGCAGTGGGATAGTTTGCACCTGTGCGCTTGATAATGTCTCTTTGAGAACTTTCCAACTCTTCTGAACTGTTTTTCCCCTTAGACTTGCTTCCCATGGGATCTTACCTAGCAACTCCCTGAGTTTGCTAACGTCTGTCGTCTTGAAATCCATTATTTTATTGTGTTGTTTTCCCTCCTACCATTCTTTAGAATCATGAATTCTGTCATTTCATGATCACTTTCACCCAAGCTGCCTTCCACTTTCAAATTCTCAACCAGTTCCTCCCTATTTGTCAAAGTTAAATCTAGAACAGCCTCTCCCCTAGTAGCTTTCTCCACCTTCTGAAAGAAAAAATGTCTCCAATACATTCCAAGAACTTGTTGGATAATCTGCCCTGCTTTGTTATTTTCCCAGCAGAGGTCGTCTTCAGTAGTGTAGAGTGGCTGTAGACACATGTTCTGTAACCTTGCTCAGGGGAAGTCTAGATGATGCAGTGGTTAAAAACACCTGAACCCCATCTCCTCAATTGCTCCACCTTTGCTATCACTGGTGGAATTGCATTGCTTGCGGGGATGGGTCCCAATTTTTCTAGTGCAGAGAAGGCGATGGTCAGGAATGTATACGGTGGTGTTGGGCAGAATTATTATCCCCCTGGAGCTGTGCTGTGTGTGGCTGAGTGTGACCCTGAAGGTGTCTGACCTGCTTTTAATGTTACACTTCTTTTGACTTACCTGAAAGTTGGTTTGGTGCTTGTGAAGTCTGGGCCTGATCCAAAGCCTGTTGAAGCCAATGGGCGTCTTTCCATTGACGTCAGATCGGCACCAAGCTGTCACCTCGAGGACCACGAGTTCAAATCCCCTCCTCAGTTGTCTCCTGCAATTAGCTTTAGGAACTAAAACTATGGGAAATATTTACATAAATGATGGACTGTCTCAGAGGCCATCTAATGCCTGGCACCAAGAGTCAGTATAAAATGCGTAGATCTGCCGGGCCCTGCTACGGTGTAGCCGTCCAGCTCTCTCTTTACCCTCTCAGGGGTGTCTCCAGCGGGTACCTGAGGGGGGTTGAGAAGTGCCAACACAACCTCCTCGGAGCACCCCCCTTCCTCCTACAGTTGGCCCTGAGTCGTGCCTCCCTAGCTCCTCCTCGTTACTCCAGAACAACGGAAATTCACAAGCAAGAACTTTGTTAACGTGGAGTTAAGGTTGCAGGTGCTCAGCCCTGCCCTGGGCTCCCTGTGTCCTGAGAGTGTTGAATTCCCAGAAGTCAAAGATTGGCAAACCAGGATATGCCAAGGTAGAATGATGCTTCCCACGCAACTCGAACTCTGCCCCAGTGGGTCTGGGAATAGGAACAGGGAATAGACCAGCACCAGGCCAAACCAAACTCACCCTTGTCTGTGTGCCCAGCACCGCCCCAAATCAGCGTTCCTTTTCATACCATCCACACTGTTCTGTGCAGCGCCATTGATTAAGGCGGGAATTGCTGTCGATTGGCAGGGTGTGAGGGTGAAGTCTGTGGTCTGCTTGAAGGACCCATTTGGGCACAGACCGAAGGGGGCAGAGTTGAGGTTGTTTGGCCTGAGTATCCATAGCCCAGCATTTCTTAGTTTGCTAGCCTTTGACTGTTGAGTGTTCAGTGCTTCCATTCTGAAGAGACAGGAAAAGCACAAGTCAGTGCTGACCCCGTACAATGGTAACGTTTTTTGCATGTGAATAGTGGAAATCCAGGGCAGCTGCATTGTAGACTGATCTGTGCACCAACCACCTCACTGCTAGGGAAGAGTAAGGTGATGACTGTTCCCTTTGGATAAGAGTCCCCCGTATCTATTAACTACACTGAAGCCCTGCCTTGTGAGAGATGCTAATATACTCTCTCTTCTCCTCCTCCTCTGCACAGCAAGTGACCAAGGATCTAGTGGCTCTGACAGATCTGCCAAGGGTAAGTGAGGGGGGTTCTAGCCTGGGGGTTCACTGCTCTCACTGAGGCCTCTGGAGAGAGACACCTAGTCCAAGTCATTGGACCCTGAGTCTCACTGGCCCGTCCCCTCTGGCAAACCAGCCCCACGGAGCAGAACAGGGGAGTTCTGGATCTCTTATTTCCCTTTTATTCACACAGGTTTGCAGCCAAATCCCCCTTGTTTTCTCTGCGATGAATTTAGGTGTGAAAGACTCTAGTGAGAGGGGTTTCTCTGTGGCTGCTGATAGAGCATTGGGTGAGATTTGTAATGATAAATCCAGCTGCTTCAGAGAACAGTCTCCAGTGAACCTGCAGGAGGGACAGAGCCCAGCACCTGAGGCTCCAGGAACACAGATCTCTGACACTGGAGCTTTGTCGGCGGGGTTAGAGATTTTGTCCACTAAACATGGAGCCACTAGGGTGACCATCCATTATGGCAGGTTCCCTTTAATAGACGTTGCCTGTGTTTAACTTCTGCAGCTTAACAGAGCCTGTTGGAGTCTGTGCCACAACCTGAGGGGACCCCAGAGAGGAAGATGGATGAGCTCTGCTCTGTCTCCCTACAAGAACCAATCAACCTCTCCCAGCTTTTCTCTGGCACTTGGAGTATCCCAAGTGGGATTTCTGGCCTCATTTATCTGCTCACTGAACCACTTTTTACCTTTTAGATGTAATCGTTTTCTGTAATAATGTTTTATTTGCACAAAATAATTTCCAAAATGTGAATGGATAAAAACTCTTTTAGTAAGAGTTTAGTATTTGCTAGCATTTAGTGTGTGCACTCAATGCTCTACGCTGCGCAGTGCTGTTTGCACACTCTGTACGGTATGCTAGATATGTGAGCAGTAACTGCTTGTGTGTATATGGTGGGGGACCTATTTTTTTTCTGTAGAATTTCATGATTGTAACATGGTAAATGGCCTGGTCTACTCACAGCTGGTAGCACTGTTGCTATCATCAGCGGAGGAAGTCTGCTGGACAGGAATAAGTGTCTGCATTTAGTTTATAAGTGCCTCTAATGGCCTGTTCACCATTTGTAGAGCCATAGAAATGCTGGGCTAGAAGGGACCTCAAGAGGTCACTGGCAAGACCAAGTAAACCAAGACCATCCCTTGTCACACCCCAATGGCCCTCTCCCTCAAGTCCCCTGGGAAGGCAGATCAGTATTGTATGTTGCTAACGCTGGTGCAGTATTCTGGGAAGGGTTAAAGGTGTGAGTGAGTGGGGAATGGAAGGTTCCTTTGCAGGTTTCAGGAGTCCAAAGGAGGGAGAGAGAGACAAGGGAACGGGTTAACTTGACACTCCAGCTAGGCCTGGATAAGAGGTTGACTCCAGCCCAAGGTCACTGCACACAACAGATTCTCTGCTACCTGCCAAGAAAGAGGGGGGCCGAGCTTCCAACCCTGCCCTGCCATAAGAAAGGAGACTCACAGAACCGAAACTGCAGGGGCTGCGAAAACGAGGGAGACAATGAAGGTCAGCGAATGGGAGAACAGCCGTCTCCCATCCCCTGAAGCCGGAGTGTTCTGGGGAAGCTGAGGAAGCCACAGAAAACCGGTTCAGACTGGGGCAGAGAGCAAAAGCCCTCAGGAACACCTAGGGTAAAAACCCTCCCGAGAGCGGAAGCAAGTTGGAGATTTACAGCGGACCCCGGACGACCTGTGCACAGGGAAGAACTCCCGTCCACCCTTCCCCCCGCCTTCTTCTTACATTACACCCAGACTTGGGTTGTGCGTGTGAGAGTATGGGTTAGGGTTCAGGGACTAATGTTTCCTTCCTTCCTCAGAGTGACGTGGGAAACACGCAGCACTCTCCGCTGTTATTTTCTTAATAAAACTTTAAACTTAGTTACTTGGTGTGCTCTCTTCATCTCCACCCCTAAAAATCCTGCTGCCTTAGACTGATCACCTAAGGTCTCTGGCAGCTTGGTAACATAAATCTGTCACACCCTGACAGATGTTTGTCCAGCCTGTTCTTAAAAACCTCCAATGATGGGGATTCCACATCCTCTCTAGGTAACCTATGTGACTAAGTGGGATATTTTCCTAATGTTGTGTATGTATACTGTGTGTGCCTCAGTTTCCCCCATGTGCTGCATGTCTAACCAAGGTGGGAGGAGGGGTGTCTCTTGTTGCAGAGGACCAGGTGTGACTCAGTCTAGCAGCCTGGACCCCAGACCATAGCCTGGACACTTTGTAACTTAGCAACTGATGACCTGAAGGCCCATCCCAACTTGGAGCCAGCCAGTTATGGGCAGCAGAGAGAACAGAGAACTGAAGAGAGAGAGTCACCTGGAGATCTGTTTGCCTGGGAAAGAAGACAGAGGATGGCGGCGGGGCCTTGGAGGGGATATAGGAGGGACCACAGGAAGGAGGAGTCACTTCTGGGCTGGGAACAAGGAGCCGCCTGAGCCCACCTGGGTGGGGACAAGCCCAGCAGGATGGTGCTGAGAATTTCTTGCTCGAGGCCCCTGAGAATTTCCTGTGTTAGGTTCAGACGTACAAGACGCCCTTCTGTTTTGCACCAGCTGGGAGTCGATGCAGTCCAGAGACGGGGGGGCTGCATTGCTTCTTTTGGGTGTGAAGCCTTCTCCAGGGGTCCAGTCCAAGTAGACTCACTGCGGGGAGGTCACAGCGAGGAAGGCATGCTGAAGGCTCAGAGGTGTGGTACTGGGAGGTGGAGGAGCCTACGGCTTAAACCCCAAGCAGCAAGTATGGTCAATACATTAAAGAGCGGTTCCTCCCATGGGTTGTGGAAGCTGAGAGCGCATTTGCCTGTGGGTCTGCGGTAACCTGTTCCACAGATTAGCTATCCTCATAGAAAGTTTTTCTTAATGTCTAACCCAGGGGTGGGCAACCTTTTTGTCCCGAGGGCCACATCGAGGTTGCAAAGTTGTATGGAGGGCCGGGTAGGGAAGGCTGTGCCTCCCCAAGCAGTCTGGCTGCCCCCCTCCCACTTCCCGCCCCCTGACTACCCCCCTCAGAATCCCAACCCATCCAAACCCCCCCCTGCTCCTTGTCCCCTGACCTCCAGAGACCCTCCCTGCCCCTAACCATCCCCCCGGAACCCCACCCCCTACCCAACCCTCCCTGGCCGCCCCGCCCCTTATCCACACCCCTGCCCCCGGACAGACCCCCGAGACTCCACGCCTATCCAACCCCCCCCCGTCCCCTGACCGCCCCCCCCCAGAACCTCCACCCCATCCAACCGCCCCCTGCTCTCTGTCCCGTGACTGCCCCCCGGGACCTCCTGCCCCTTATCCAATGCCCTGGCCCCCTTACCATGCCGCTCAGAGCAGCAGGAGCTTGCAGCCCCGCTGGAGCTAGACACACTGCCCCGCAGAAGCTCACAGCCCTGCACCTTTACCATGCCACTCAGGGAGCAGCCCGGATGGAGCTAGGCGTGCTGCTCTGCTGGACTGCGCAGCCCCGCCCCCCCGAGCGCTGCCCAGGCGGTGGCATGGCTGTGGGGGAGAGCAGGGGAGGGGCCAGGGGCAGCCTCCCTGGCTAGGAGCTCGGAGGCCAGGCAGGACGGTCCCACAGGCCGTAGTTTTCCCACCCATGGTCTCACCTAAATCTCCATCACTGCAAAGCATGCTGATTTCCCCCTTCTTCTATTTTCAGTGCAGCTGGAGAGGAGTTGATCTCAGTCCTCTCCCTAACAGCCCTTAACTTATAGGAAAACTTATCAGGTCCCCTCACAGTCTTCATTTCTCAAGAATAAAGATGTCCACTTTTTTAACCTCCTGTCTTGCATACGACACCTTTGTTAATACACTGCAGAATGATATTTGCCTTTTTCACAATAGCCTCACATTGTTTACACATACTCAGTTTGTCGTCCACTGGAACCCCAGCTCCTGTTCTGTAATATTGGTACCTAGGCTGTTTAATGCATTTCATTTTGTCCTCCTGGCTGAAATATTTGCACTAATCAAGATAAATTCAACAAAGATGGTTTCAGACCAATTCTCCAATTCGTCAAGATTGTTTTGAATTCTAATCCTGTCCTCACAACTGCTGGCCGCCCTTCCCAGCTTGTTCGGGCCTGCAGCATTTCTAAGTACACTCTCCACTAGAGCATCTAAATCATGAATGAAAACGGTGAACACTGTCAGAGCCAGGACCGACTCTTGTAGGACCCCACTAGCAATGTTTTCCCAGCGTGAGAGTGAATCATTGATAACTACTGAGAGTCTTTACAGTCATTTCATCTAGACCTGAGCCATAAACAATGTAGACCAACCTAGGTGAGATATAGATGCAGCTGTGGGTTCCCATTCCTTCTGCTGCTGTCTGTGACCCGGGTATCCAGTACAGGAGGGGAGTTTGTACCTTTACTCTGGCTAAGCAGAATAACCCCTTCCCTCCTGTAGCATCCCCTGGGTGTGGGTGTGGTCCCTGTGGGGCTGCCCCAATTCCCCTTCCTCACCCCGCTCAGTGGAACAGATTCGGTTCCACTTGCCCCAACTGAAAAGGAGAGTGGTCCCGGAGTCGGTGCTTTGGAGGTGCAAGATGAGTCAATGCTTGTGTAGGATCTGCACAAAAACAATGCTAGGCACTCCCCCTGCTGGCTATAGCTGCAGAGAAACAAGCCTGTCCTCCCAGAGCCAGGTTGGGACTAGAGGCTGTTCTACAAACACGGCACCCCTCACCCCAACTTTACCCCACCTGTTCCCCACTCCTTCAATGACTTTACCCAGTGCAGGGGGATCATTTGCTGGGTTTTGCCAGCGTAACCCACAAAGTTTTAGGAAAGAATTGTTATTGATTAGAACAGGGGGCCGGGAGCCAGGATTCCTGGATTCTGTTCCCATTTCTGCTGCTTCCACAGAAAATCAGTCATTTTCCTCTCTGTGCCTTTATCCCCATCAATAAAATGGAGCCAACAATGCTCTAGAAGTGCTAGGGATTATTGTATTGCAGTTGCCAAGGTTAGGGCAGGCTGCAAAAGGGAGAGCAAAACTGGTGGTTAACACTGAGGTTAAACTCACCAACCAGTCATAAACTCTGCTTCTCATCCCCCATGCTGGTTATCGAGAAGCTGAAAAAAGAAATCACATTGTGTTTCAGTTTTCTGGCTCCCAATCAGCACCTAGGTCCAGTACAGTGAAAGTTATTTAAAAACTCTGCTCGTTATACAAAATATTTTGGTAACCCCAAAGTAGGGTTATCATATTTCAACAAGCAAAAAAGAGGACGGGAGGAGCCCCGCCCTAGCCCCGCCCCTGCCCCTCCCACTTCCCACCCCCCCCAGAACCCCCAACCCTCCCCCCGTTCCTTGTCCCCTGACTGCCCCCTCCTGGGACCCCTGCCCCTAACTGCCCCCCGGGACTCCACTCCCTATCTAAGCCTCCTTGCCTCTTGTCCCCTGACTGCCCCAACCCTTATCCACACCCCCACCCCCAGACAGACCCCTGGGACTCCCACGCCCCATCCAACCATTCCCCACCCCCTGACAGCCCCCCCCCCAGAACTCCCAACCCATCTAAACCCCTCTGCTCCCTGTCCCCTGACTGCTCCGATCCCTCTCCACACTCCTGCCCCCTGACAGCACCCCCAGAACTCCCAACCCATCTAAACCCCTCTGCTCCCTGTCCCCTGACTGCTCCGATCCCTCTCCCCACTCCTGCCCCCTGACAGCTCCCCCCCAGAACTCCCAGCCCCCTACCCCCCGCTCCTTGTCCCCTGACTGCCCCCTCCTGGGACCCCTGCTCCTAACTGCCCTCCAGAACCCCACCCCCTACCTAAGACTCCCTGTTCCTTGTCCCCTAACTGCCCCCTCCTAAGACCCCCCCCAACTGCCCCCCAGGACCCTACCCCCTACCTGTACCCTGACTGCCCAAAACTTTCTCCACTCCCCTCCAAAAGCCCCCCCCGTTTCTTGACTGTCCCCTCCAGAACCTCCCTGTCCCTTCTCCTGCCCCCCCTTACCCTGCTGCTCAGAACAGGGTGTTGGGCTCTGTGCCAGCCAGACACATGGCTGAGCTCCCCTGCACAACACAAAACCCGGTCCCTGGCCCTGCACAGGGCTGCCGGAGCGGGCTGCAGGAGGAGGAGCTGCCGGCCGGCTCAGAATGCGGGGGGTGGGGGGGGGTGGGAGGAGGAAGCTGCTCCGGAGTCCAGCCCGGGACTTTCCTGCAGCCCTCCCAGCCGCTCGCTCTGCCGGGGGAGGGGGAAATCCCGGACATTGTGAGTGCTTTACAAATTCCCCCCGGACGCTATTTTTAGCACACAAAAGGAGGACATGTCCGGGTAAATCCGGACGAATGGTAACCCTACCCCAAAGGGTCATCCACAGTGCCAGGTCAATATTAAGTTGGATCTTACCCAAAATACCACGCTGCCAGGCAATTCTTTAGTGTCTAAAATGATAGGTTTATTATAAGGAAAAAAGAAAGACAAGAGTGTTAAATGATAAAGCACTCAGATACATACAGCAACTTCAAGGTCCATATATCAAGTTGTTAACAGTACTGGGGAATTCACTGGCTTGAAAGTCCCTCTGGATCACATCCACAGCTTGGATGGGTCATTCAATCCTTTGTTCAGAGCTTCGGCTTGTAGAAAAGTCACTCCAGAGATAAGGAGCAGGAATGACAAAATGGAGATGATGCAGCTGCCCTTTATATTCCTTTTCCAGGTGGCTTGTACTTCCTGTGTCCAAACTACAAACTAACAGCACATGGGCCTGGAAAAGCCTTAGGGCTTGTCTACACTGTCAAGTGAGCGACAAAAGTTTTGGTGTTCACCGGTGCTTAAAAAAAACCTTTATAAAAGACGAACATTTTGCCAGTCAGCAGTATGAATGCCACGTTGTCAGCAGGAGCCCGGTCCTGTCAACAACATGAACCCCACTCGTAGGGGGTGGAAATTTTTTGATGGCAAAAGTGCCAACAAAAAAAGTTCACACTGCCAAAGTTTTAGTGGCGGGGTTGTGTTGCTAAAAGCTGGGGAGTGTAGACAAAGCCTTAGAGTCCCCTGTCTATAGACATGGCCCTACAAGTCCTGCTGAGTCATAAGGCGTAGTCCCTGGCCTTTCAATGCGTTCATTGTACAGCTGGTGACCCTTGATGGGCCATTGAACAGGCCAGGCAGTGCTGATGCCAGTCTGTGTGTCGGTGTCACTCAGAAACACAGCACAAGTCTGGAAACACAGATATGCCCTACGTATCTATAACTCGCACTACAAAGGTGATACAAACATATAAATAAGATTATCATACTTGGCAAATCATAACATTTTCACAAATACCTCACATGGCATATCTAGCACAATTCATCGCAATTGTAGAATACTGGTATCAACAATATGATAAAGTGCCTCCCACATTCCACAGCATCACAGTGCCCCCCCATCCACCTGGTTAGCTCTAAAGGAGGTGATCTCCTTATAGGTTTTGATGGACAGGCCTGGGTTCTTCTGGATCCTGCCCTCAGCTCAGTGGGGTTTAACTTCCTTATTTTCTTCCCGTATGAATTTATTTGGCGGTGCCTCCATCCCCTGTGCCCCTTCCTGGCAGGATCATCAGGGCAGCTTAGGAGGGAAATTCTAACACCAGTGTAACCCCCACTTACCTGCCAGATATTTGGAGGCTCCCAAGAAATAACACACACAATTCAACACAGTAATTATATTAACCAAGAGGTAAATATAATGTAACTGGTTAAAACACTATTCTCAGGGTCATTGGTGCCCATGCTGATAATACACCTGAATTTCCCCAGGCACGTGACCTGATATAGCAAATGTAAAATTAGTGTCTTGTTGGTACATGTACTTTGTAGGGGCCCTTCGTGACCTGTGACCACGAGATCTTCTGTGCAGCTGTTAGGAATGTGGCTGACTGGGCTCAGTGCTGCCCGAGTGACTCACACGGGGATAGGGTGATAAATCCCTCTGCAGATTTATAGGCAGCAGCAACAGTCTCTGCTCGGACCCCAGGGAAGCACCAACAGCCTCTAAGGCTCCCAGCAGCAGCTGGCGACCAGCCGGGAAGTGTGAAAAATCGGATCGGGGCGGGGCGGGGCGGGGGGGAGGTAACAGGTGCCGATATTAGACAAAGCCCCAACTATCAGGACTGTCCCTATAACATTAGGACATCTGGTGCCCCTGGCAGCAGCGCCTGGTAGGGACAGAGCCCCCCCGTCCCCCAGCAGTCTGGCCCCTTTCCCCAACACAGAGCCCACTGCCCCCAGGGGAGAACACAGGGTAGTGCAATCTCCATTGACACCCCCCCACACACACAAGTAGCAGGGCTTTGCCCCCGCTGTTCCACCCCCAGGAAAAGCAAAGGGTGAGCTGATGGTCCCTCTAGGACCAGCTCCGAGCACCCAACTTTCATGAGTGTCAGACCCCAGCAGCACTGCATTGAGCACTTGGGCTATGCGGAGCCTCCGCTCCATTGCTCCTACCTTTGCACCATGTTATTGGTTAACTTGTTTTAATCAATTGGAGTTACTGAATTTTTTTAAATGTCCAATTCTCCTAAAAAAAAAAATCATCAGTCCAGAATATTCCCACCAATACGTAACATTCCCAGGAGCAATTCCTAATAAAATCAAAACTGCAACATAGTTCAGTCATTTCTTTGCTTAAAGCACCTTCATTTTCCGCTCTTCCACCTTGCTAGGATCACCGCACCTTCATGCCCCTATTTCCTTTACTGTGGCATCTTCTCTGTCAGTTTCACACATTCCAGAAAAATCTCTCCCCGTCCGCCACTCACCCATCAGCGTGGATCTCCCCAAAGCACCTGGCACACAGCTGTCAATCTGCAGCTACTCAGCGTATAGTCCAATGGCTGCTCTCTCCTCTCCGCTGACAAGAAACCTGACCAAGTGCCTTTGCTACAAACCAAGTCTGGGATTTATTGGTTTGATTGGAGCCTGCTGGGGTGTCCGGCCAGAGTCAATACAGCCTGCAGAAAGAACACAGACATGCAGCCGAACATTTGACCACACCTCCCACTGCATCACGGACAAGCTACCCTGATTTGAACTCTGGGCGAGGGAGAGTCCGATTACCAATGGAGTTGCACGGGATGAGCAGTACCCAGGGCATTCTACTCTGTGCCCTTGTGGCTGGGGGCTAGGGAGGGGGAAAGAAAACAAACAGGTGCTCTGAGGACACTCAGTTCAGCGCACTTATGACACGTCTGTTTTCCACTTGTTTTACATAATCCCATAGCAGATATTCCATCATCTTGCCTGGGATGGATGTCAGGCTGACAGCGTATAATTACCCACATCACCCCCCTTCCTCCCCATGTTCCCTCCTGGCCCTTGCCCAGCATGGGGCAGGAGCGGTGACTGCGGGCGGCGGGGGGGGGGGGGGGAAGGGCTGTGCTGGTGGAGGGTCCCGCCGGAAAAGGGAAGGGTCAGAGGGTGGAAGGGTAGGCTCAGTCATTCTGCCCTGGCAGTCGAGATGGGCGGCACTAGGACCCCACGGGAGCAGTTGCTGCAGGGAGGCAGCATGGAGCTGGCGGAAGATGAGCCAGGGATGCTCTGCTCCAGGGAGGCAGCTAGAGAGGCCGGCGTGAGGGGGCGGGAGGTGGGGCCGGGGTGGGGGGGGGGAGAACACCCGGCCCCAAATATTGGTGGAGCTGGGCCCCTGGGCTCTGAATATTGCTGGTGCCTGGGCACCACATGGAGATATAACTCACCGCCTATGCCTAGAAGTCTATTTCCCTCCCTGCTCAGGTGAAGTCCATCCCGAGAGAACAGTCCTCTGTCCATGAATGCCTCCCAGTGGCCATACATCCCAAAGCCCTCCTCATAGCACCACTGCCTGAGCCATCTGTTGAGCATCATAATCCTGTCACACCTTTGCTGCCCTTCTCTAGGCACAGGCAAAATCCCATTGAAGATCACCTGAGCCTCCATTTCCTTAAGCGTCTTCCCCAACCTGGCATAGTCGCCCTATGGAAACCACTTCAAGCCAGGGGGTGCAGCGTGCCTAGCACCCCTAGTTCTGGCACCCCTATTGAACCCAGCACACCACCAAACACCTGCAAACCCAGACAGCAGCCAGGGTTGTGACCTTTTCCTCAGCTCAATTCATAAAAAAAGAAAATGAGCTATTTAAAAAAAATGAAGATGAGAGATGTCAAGGCTGAATCCCCACTCTGTCACTCCCAGTGCAGGAAGTGGAGGCCCGCAAGGATTTTAAAAATTAATATTGGCCACTCCAGGCTGGTATTAAACTCCCAAGGTTACAGCTTCTCTCTGACCTTGGGTTGGTAAACGCTGCCACCACCCAAATGCAAAAAAACAACAACACCCCTTTGAACCCAGGAAGGAGCACTTGGGAATTCCTCTCTGTGGGGTACCCTCAAGCCGTTTCACCCTCCCACCCCCAGGGAAGAGCTGAGAAAGAAAACAAAGGAAATTAGCTGTGACTATCAGCTAATCAAACAACATGCACAAACCTCTTAGGGACACAAAAAATCCAATCCGGTTCTTAAAAAAAGGTAAGTTTTATTAAAAGCAAAAAGAATGAAAATACATCGGGAACTTAGGCTTTTGCTAGATTTTAAAAGAGCAATTCCAAAAATTAAGCACCCAAACTAGCTTTCTTGTGGGTTCAGCTTAAGGGTTACAAGCAAACAAAAGCATCTGGGGTTAGCACAGAGGAGCTCCACAAGCCAAAATAAAGAATAAACCTGATCGCATTTATCTAAATGTTCCCTCTCCAAATGATTCCTTCTAGGTATGGAAGATAATTTTTCATACCTGGTTCAAAACATACACAGCATTCCCCCTTATAGCATTGCTGCTCCATGCCCCTGCTTCTCCAGAGAACAACAGACAAAAGGGAAAGTTTCTTTCCCATTTTAAAAAGTTCTGCCTTCCCATTGGCTCTTTTGGTGAGGTGCCCACTTCCTTTTCTGTTACCTGTGGGCTTGTTAACCCTTTACAGGTAAAGCAAGCAGAGAACAGACCAAGAGGGATTTTACAGCTAGCTGGCCGGCTGTCTATCAAAGGGAGCTACACCCCCCTTCATTCATCACAAGAGACTAGCTGCTTTTTTCCTCCATGTCATTTCTGAGATCTGACCTTCTCTTTCTACCACGTCACTAACACCATCATCCAGGCTCATCATCATCTTCCGCCTTGACTCCTGCAACTTCCACCTTTCTGGCTTTCCAGCCTGACAGCCCTTCACCCAGTCTTTAGGGCCGTACTACGTGAGGGCTCCAGCTGTGGGTGCGGGTTCCTGGGTGGGGCCGTGGGTGAAGAGTTTGAGGTGCAGGAGGGGGTTCAGGGCTGGGGCAGGTGGTTGGAGTTGCGGGGGAGATGAGGGCTCCGACTGGGGGTGCAGGCTCTGGGCTGGGGCTGAGGAGTTCGGAGTGCGGAGGGGTGCAGGCTCTGGGAGCGAGTTTGCGTGCAGGAGGGGGCTCAGGGCTGGGGCAGAGGGTTGACGTGCAGGGTCTGGGGTGGGGCCGGGGATGAGGAGTTTGGGGTGCAGGAGGCTCTGGTTTGGGCTGGGGCCGAGGGGTTTGGGGTGCGGGAAGGGGCTCAGGGTGGGACGGGGGTTGGGGCATGGGAGGGGGTGCAGGGTCCAGGCAGCGCTTACTTAAGGTGGCTCCCAGGAAGCGGCTGGCAGGTCCCTGTGGCTCCCAGGTGAGGGGCCAGGGAGACTCTGCTACAGTAATTGTCTGTGATTCACTGAAAAGACAAATACCTGCTTTGGGGGAACTTACAAGGATGCCACATTCTTCTTCTCCTTAGCATTAAGGCACTGACAACTGTGCGCTCTAACAATGGGGACTTTATGATTAAAAAGATGTTAGAAGCAATGTAATCAGTTAAGTCAAAATTCTACCTTATTGGAATTGCTCATGTGTCTCCCTCTTGCAGATAATAGGAGCCACATGCAAGCATCCGATTTCAGAATTTGGCCCTTAGGCATGAGGTACGTACTCGGATACTGCAAGATAAGACGGCACTGGTGCTACAAGGAGTTATGGAGTACCCACCATTGCTTCCAGCAGGCCTGGAAAAACCAAAATGTAGCAGCCTGCCAAATTAAATAAGCAATGGAAAATAACTCCAGCCATGCTTTGGCTGGCCCACAGTCCGAGGGCCAGACCAGGCTCCTGGCACTCACCTCACCCCATGCGGAAGGTCAGCTACAAGAAGTCACTCGGTTCTCTGACTCAGTCTCCTGCTTTAATGAGCCCGTATTCCTCTGGGAAATCACTCTAGGGTTTAAAGGTTAGATTGTGAGCTCCTTGGAGCAGAGAATGTTTGGAAAGTGCCTGGCCCTCAATAAATAAGGAGAGGTTTGACCTCAGAGCAAACGGAGGTCTTGCTGGGAAATGTTGAATTCATGAACGAGTAAGAGGGTGTAAACTGAAATCATCTCACGTCGCGTGTGAGCACCAAGTTTCCGGCCAGAGATATAACCACTGCTGACTGCATCCTTGAGAGAGAGGGTTAAAATAGATCAAATAAGTTATTCCATGTCTTGTTCCATTATCCATCAAACAGACTTTGATCAGCTCGGAAGCAGGTTCTCTGAGAAGTGGTATTGAGAGGGGAGCTCTCTTGCAGTCCCACTTGGCTGACTAAGGTCTCTTTTCTAACGATGAGTCAGGCTGCTAATCAGCCATGCCATGGCAGCAGCAGCAGAGTTAGGTCTCCTCTAGAAAGGCAGCAAAAGGGGAGGAAGGCCTGGGTCCCTGCCCACAGAATGGGACTGACCTGCAATGGGGAAGCAGCCTGCATCTCATAAAGAGGGGTTGGTGCACTCACTGCGTGGAAGAATCCTAAGGACACATGGTCTGGGTTTTAACCAGGCCACGACTTTGTTAGTCAAATTACATCCAAAGTCCCTGTCGGGATAGCCCAGCACAGTCACCTGCGCCCCACTGATCCGTTGCCAGTTCTGGAGGTGCTCCCACCACAGGGGGAGCCAATCATCACACTCGGAGGTTCTCTGGGCACCACCCATCTGTTAACATCCCTCCCCCTTTCAGGGGCTGAGGCAAGAGTGATAAACAATTAAATCAACTGCTTGCATACAATACTACGGTCTAAGAGTGCACCGAGTGAGGCCTTTTCTGAAAGCTAACGACACTCTGGTGATGAATATCCTTGTGAAATGTCTGTATTAACACCATGTAAGGAATTATGGAGACTCGTTAATATTAGGCTGTCCGGTCTGCATGGACTGTAGGGACTGTCACAGCTCTCTACCTGTCTGCTATGTAAATTAATGCATGGTGGAATCAGAAACAACAGAAGCCCCAGAATGATGGTGTGTCATAGGCTTCATGCTGCTTGTTAGCCAAGGGCGAATTTCCTTTAGGCCATCTGGTGGGAGTTTTTGGAGCAGGGGTATCTGAGCTCTATCTCTGCTCTCTCCATGGTGTGTTAAGAAGCCATGCAGTGCAGCCAAATGATAATTGTGATGTATTTAGAGGTCAAATTATTTTACAGTGTATGCAGAGATCCCTTTACCAACCACTAACATGCAGCCACCTTGGGAGATAATAGAACAGCTGTTTAATTACTCACAAAGTAAAACATGACACCGCATCCAAGAGAAACTGGGAAGATTTTAGCAAGAGAATGCAGAAGAGAGTCTTCAGTTCTTTCTTTCTAGCTCTTCACTGTGCTATCCTTGGGTGAGTTATTGAAACTCTTTTTGCTTGGCTTTATTCTCAGAGTCTTGGTGGCTTCTTGCTTCTGGTGGGGCTGGAAATGCTGGCAGGACATCCTGTCCTAAGGTATTGGGGCCCATTTGCGGGCTCGAAGCTGGAGGTGCGGCAGGGCCTGACAAATATTGGGGAAAGGAAAGATTCCCAAGCATTTTAGACCCTTTGAAAAGGTTTCCATATGGAGAAGGCCAATAGCACTGACTAGAAACTGAGACTAAAAGCTATAGACTAGGGCTGTTGATTAATCGCAGGTAACTCACGTGATTAACTTAAAAATATTAATCACAATGAATCGCATTTTTAATTGCACTGTTAAACAATAGAAGTGACAAAGGGTCCTGTGGTACGTTATAGACTAACAGAGGTATTGGAGCATAAGCTTTCGTGGGTGAATACCCACTTCTTCGGATGCAAGCAGTGGGGAAAAAAAACAAAAAACAAAAAAACCCAATACCTCTGTTAGTCTATAAGGTGCCACAGGACCCTTTGTCGCTTCTACAGATCCAGACTAACACGGCTACCCCTCTGATACTGTTAAACAATAGAATACCAATTGAAATGTATTAAATATTTTGGATGTTTTTCTACATTTTCATATATATTGTATTCGGTGTTGTAACTGAAATCAGAAAGTATGTTATTTTTTATTATAAATATTTGCACCATAAAAATGATAAACAAAAAAAATAATACTTTTCAGTTCACATCATACAAGTACTGTAGAGCAATCATAGAATCATAGAAGATTAGGGTTGGAAGAGGCCTCAGGAGTCATCTAGTTCAACCCCCTGCTCAAAGCAAGACCAACACCAACTAAATCATTCCAGCCAGGGCTTTGTCAAGCTGGGCCTTAAAAACCTCTAAGGATGGAGACTCCATCACCTCCCTAGGTAACCCATTCCAGTGCTTCACCACCCTCCTAGTGAAATAGTGTTTCCTAATATCCAACCTAGACCTCCCCCACTGCAACTTGAGACCATTGCTCCTTGTTCTATCATCTACCACCACTGAGAACAGCTGAGCTCCATCCTCTTTGGAACCCCCCTTCAGGCAGTTGAAGGCTGCTATGAAATCCCCCCTCATTCTTCTCTTCTGCAGACTAAATAACCCCAGTTCCCTCAGCCTCTCCTCATAAGTCATGTCCAGATTTATACCCCTGGGGTAAATGTGTCCTGGAATATTGGACTCCCTGGAAACTAAATGCAAAATGGTACTGTACAATGTGGGCCAATGATAATGTCCAAAAGCGGTTACTGATGTCAAGGACAGTAAACTACTTAGCCTCTGGATCAAAGGACTTGATTAAATTTTGCATCTTGGCCACTGTAGGGGCACAAGTGGTCATGGCCTGATTCAGGCATCTGTAATCAATTGTGAGATGCCAAGAACCATTTGGTTTCTTTACAGGCCAAATAGGGGAATTGGCAGTGGAAGTACATGTACTCCCTGTGTCAGTAAAGACTTGATAGTCTTTTCTATATATGGGTTTGCCAGTTCTGGGTAAAGATATTGTCTTTGGGTTGATATATCTCCTCCTTTTACAACAATAGTGACTGCCATACATCCACAATCATGCTTGTATTTCACAAAATCATCTGCATGCTTGCGAAGTAACACCTGTAACTCAGGTTGGTCTGCATGATTAGCCACTATTTTGGTTAAATCATACCCCTCAGGTTCAGTCTCCACTGGAGATACCATGCCACACTCAGATATGAGCACTGTTGAGTCATCCTTTGCCTGTTCTACAGTAAGACACAACAATTAGTTAACCAAATCAAGAATACATCCTTATTTGTATAGGAAATCAGTTCCCAATAGGCAATTCCCTGGGTCTGCTAATTTCATCAGTACAAAGGTCTGAACCTTTCTTAGGTGACCTATCTGAACTTCAATGAGTATAGGAAGGGTGGTAACAACCTGATTCTTGCAAAAGTTGCAAGTGTTTTTGTACACCCTGATGACAGAGAAGAGGATCTAAGATCCTTAACATGGATAATGCTAATTGCTGCCCCAGTATCTATAATAAAATTTCTGTGGAAGCCCCCTACCGCTGCAGACACTGAATCTCCCTCTTGCCTTCCTGCCTAAAGGGGCTATAACTACACTCGGGGCCGATTGGCGTTACGCTGAGTAATTTGTAGAATATGCAGACAAATAATCTACAGATTTTCCTTCTCTCTCTCTCTCGCCTTCCATCATCAACTCATTCACGTGGGCTCGGAGTTTCCGGATATCCCATCGTTAAACCTTAAGCCTCTGGTTAAACTTCATTACAACTGAGTCCTCATTTTTTACTTGGGTCTCTGCAGGTGTGAATTGTTCTGTGTGGCATCTGAAAAGAAAGGAACACGGTCCCGGGCCCCTACATGGAATCTAAACGCATAACCCTGTGGAGGGGCATGTCCACTCGAAGGTTCAGGGTTACTACGTGGGTTAGGGTTATTTTGCCGATGCTGGTACCTATGGAATTTAGGAACAGCTTGGCCTAACCCTGGGAGTCGCTCAATCCTTACAGTGGGATTAGCTTGCGTAAGTGAGGGAGGCCCTGGATCTACTATCCAGGCTGTGAGGTGCTGGGGACCAGGAGCTGTGGGAAAAGTGGCGATTTTGGTTCTCAGTTTTGCTAAAAAGCAGCAAAAATGATTTTTTGACCTCTGGCAAACCCCCTTGTTCTGCTTTACTCTTTCACTTTCTTCTTCAGCCTTGCTACGTGCAGGAGAAAAGAACAAATTCTGCTGTCATTGAACAAGCATTCACAGAAAATGACACTAGGCCAGACTGATACCCAACTGATTCTCTTTTCCTAAATGATTTTGCTTCAGACCATAACCATAATTCATTAATTGTAAGGCACCTCCTGGACTAGGGCTCCATTTAACTGACTGTCAAGAAGCTGGATGACGGCACTTCTGTTACAGCTGAGAAGTTTCTCCTGGGTTCATCAGATAGTGGCAGGAAGTTTTCATCCTTTACTTTGCTTTTAAATTTGTTGTCCTGTGCCAGCAGGACTAGGGCAGGGCCGCCCTACGAAGGGGTGCAGCAGCTGGCATGCTCCCACTGCATGTGCTATAGCCCAACCAATATCCTCGTAATTCCAGAGTTCCCTGCCCTGGCTTCTAATCAGAAAGGTCCTGTTGGTCTCCAGGGTATGTGAGAAGGGACCAGCCCCTTCACCAGAGCCTAGCGGGCCCTTCTTTATTTGATGGAGTTACAGGGGAAGATTGAGGGTTGTTTCTGGGTGGCTAACAGGGCTGTTTTGCAGCTTTGATTTATTGATTTTTTGTTCAGGCACCCGGAGCATTTTACAGGGGTATTTGATTGGTATTTCACTCTAAGAAAGGCTAGTAGTAAATAACAGCACAGGGCTTGCATGTTTTCCTCTAGGGGAGATGTCAGAGTTGCCTGGGGACACCAGTTATTTTAACTCCTGTCTCATCCCCCTGTCTCCCCCCAGCAGTGTCCCATGACTCAGCCAGCCTGCCCAAGAGATGGGGCTCCTCTACGGAGGGTCCCTGCTCATGCTCACCTGGCACTGTCTGACTCTGACCTGCAAACATTCCGTGCAAAATGCTGATGGAGCTGAAATTGGCAGGAGAATTGCCAGCTGTGGGCCATTAAAGATCCGTTTCAACACTGAGCCCTGACATTACCTGCCTGAGAGCTGATCTTTAATGGCCCAAGCTGGGCGGACTGGTACCAGTACCAGTGAGAATTTGGAAACCAATATGCTTAATGCACAGTCATTTATTTGAGGAAGAATCACACAAGTAGTTAAGGTTACACAGTACACATCTTTCCCAATAAGCTTCTGCTCCTCAAGCATAAACCCTCAGTAACTATGTTAGCTTTACACAGTATCCTGATTAGCAAACAAAGCAGGTATGCCCAGGGTTGGGGCTGCCCAGTGTTTGGGCATAGGGCTGGTGTAGCCAACTCTGCATCACCACCCATAGCAGTGCAGGGTGCATGGGGCATGCCAGGGGCAGACTGGGGTGTGATGGACAATCCTGCACCAGAACAGACTATAGGCTGCTTCAAACCAGCCCCTGGCAGCTCTGGGGTCAGGAAGGTGCCTTGCTTTCTTTCCTTTGGGCCTCTGCCCTGGGCTCAGCACCAGCACAGGGTGAATCGCCCTCTTGTTGCTCAGAGTAAGGGGTGAGTCAAGGGGGGCTCGCCTCTCAACTGTGGGACTGAGATCTCTAAAGGAGCCTGATGGCGTTAGTGCCCAATGCTCATTGCAGTGGACCTGAGCCCCAGCCCCCAAAGCTCCCAGCCAGGAGTATTAGCCATGCAGAAATGCCCCTTTCTGTGTGCACTCTGCCCTTGTCACTGCCTCTCAAAGGCACTCCTTCAACATGAAAGCTACTTGACTGGGGAACAGATCCTGTGGTTCCTGCTCGCCTGCCTGGAGCTAGAGCCCTGCGTGGGACTATCTTTAAAATCCCGCTCCCATCCTGTCCCACAATACCCACTTCCACCCGCTCCTACATTCTTTCTTGCATTTTTATCCTGATTCCACTTGCAAAAACCTCAGATCCTGCAAGAGAGACTGACACAGTTTGGACTCACCACTGTGGCACCTCCTGCTGGCTGTCTTGGGAATTAGCTTGGTTAGCCAGTGCGCCTTTATTTGGTGATGGCTCGCCACCATCACTTCTGCTCCAGGACCCATGTCACCCCCAGGACTGCGGCATCCTCTTCTGGACACAGACCTCTGGCTGCGCCCCTCTCGGTTCTCCCCATTCCAGGGACTGACAATCCACTGTCCGGCCACTTCCTCCTCAGCAGCAAGTGGCGGCAAATGGGGGAGACCCGGGGACTCCCCTTTTGGCAGTCTGGAGTCCCCTTCCCAGATGGGCAGGGATGGAGGCTGGGAGAACAACTCCTCCCCCTATGAGCTGCAGCTGGGTGGCAGCAGGGCCCCCTGCCATAAGGAGTGGCAGAGGGGGCTGCCATGTGTGTGGTTTAAGAAAGACCCCCCCCCACCCCCCAAGCCCTCTTTGTAGCTCAGGGCTGCAGTTCCGAACCAGCACGGAGTTCCCTGGGCTGAGGGCACCTGCAGGCCGGGGGTCAGGAGCTTTCAGCCAGTTGTTCTGGGACTTATCTAGAAATCGTTCCTTTAAGAGCGAGTTTATTCCTGTGCCAGTGCTGGAGCTGGCCTGGGTTTGGGCCAGACTGTCAGCAGAACTCAGCACTTTCTGTGCGCCCGGCGCACTGAGCCCGTTGGAAAATCTGGCCTCAGCGGCAGGTGCTGGGCCCTTCTGAAAGGTCTGGCCTGAATGTGGGCTTGTCGCACTCCAGCACCCAGTGGGGTCAGCATGGTTGCACCAGCTCTGCCCATTTACCACTCTCATGTCCTGGATCGCAGGTCTCGCTCACCGACTCGCTCGCCCAGGGCTTGTGTGGTCGTCTGGACATCAGGGAGATGGAGGATTCCCCGATGTCCCCTGGCTCCGTGAGGTCACTGCCGCTGCTTGCCTTCACCATTTCCCTCCTTTCTCTCCACATTCACCGGCTGGACTCAGGTAGGATTCCTGGGGCTTTAGGGCCTAGTCTCTCTCCCACAGGAGCCAGCGGCTGTGCTGGGGAAGGCTGGGCCCCCAGCCTGAGCTCTGTCTGAGGGAACTCGGGGATTATGAGCAGAGCAGCAAAGGTGGCAGCTGGTGGGCAGAGAAGCCAGGGAGCATTGGGCAATAAATGGGTCTTGTGGCCTACAAGAGGCCCCCACAGCAAGTCCCCATTGGGTAGCATGTGGTGGCTGTGCCCAGAAATGTCCCCCTGAGGCTGATTGATTCCTGGTTCAGTGGGATGTGTCCTGCCCCTAGGGGCAGAGGGGATATATAGCTGGGTCCTGCTTGCTGGGACAGTCAGTTCCGTAGAATGGCCCCCAACAACTAGAAACTGTGCCCATATCCTGGCCCTGCCCTTAGCAACTAGAAACCTCTGTCCAGAAACACAGTGGAGAGTTACGGGGGCCAAGGATGAGTCTGAGTGTTCACCACGTGGGGGAGAGCTGGGTAGTGGAGATACGGGGTAACACGTGGTAATAATCCTCCCACCGGCGCCAGTGGGGCCAAGATTTCAGCTCTGGTGCCGAGAAGAAAAGGGCAGACTAGCTTGGGGGGAGCGTGGGGGCTAGGTGGGGAGGGCGGGAAAACAAGGAGTAGCTCCAAGGCACAGCAGGGCTTTGGTCACACTCTTCCAAACTCTGGGAGAATTTACGTAAAGTTACAAAGATGATTTTCAAATGGCAAAAATTAAAAAAGAGGAAACCTGGCGGAATCAGGTTTGATTAGAAGTGGTTTGAAAAGGCCAATTATTGGTGATGGGTGGGGGGGGGAGGGGGAAATTTAAACTGTTCTTCAAAATTTCCTACCAATTCTTTTTAGGTTTTTTTTTCCACCAAAAATTGGGAAGTAAAACAAAAATACTTACTGAGAATGTATTTTTTATTGAAAATATTTCAGTTTTCAAGCAATTTTTTTTATTTATGGTTTTTCAACAAGAAGGGAAATTTTTGACTGAAATTGAAAATTTTCACTTTGTTGAAAAAGCCACATTTGGTCAAAAAATGTTTTGATGAAAAAATTTCAACCAGCAGTGATTCTGCTAAGATGATCAGTTACAGTCCCTCTGAGTGCTTCGCCTGACTCTGAGACCTGGCTGAAAGCAGGGGGAATGTAGAGCACAATAATGACAAACACTTTATATGATATAGGAAGCCAGAAAAAAATGACGAGAAAAGAGGAGTTGATTTCTAGGAGAAGGAGCATTTTAAAATGTTTCCCTAAGAGTGTAGTAAAGGTCTCAGTAAGAAGATCACCTACGAGATGTAATTAGCCCTTAAGGAGATATTGTGCCAAATCTAAAAATGAAATTCTGCCTCTCGGGAGGTGCAGCCCAGGAGAGAGCCTGGCTTTTAGCCACATTTGCATCTCCTGGATCCTGGGCTGTTCCAGGGATTGCAACAGCCCCCAGTGTCCATTAGAGCACCCCTAGGGTTGCTCTAGCTTGCAGCAACCTCCACAGCTGCTCTGCAGCCCTGCTATTGGCAGAACGCCAAGTGCTCCAGCCACACCATGTGACACACTTTGGTGCTCTGAGGATACGGTCAAGTATGCCAGCCCTGAGCCACTCCTGCAGAGGGGGAATTGCCCAACCCCCTTTACTCTGCCAGAGGCCAGAATCCATCTGTCTATGACGGGCCAAGGCCACTCCGAGTCAGTGGCAGAGCTGGGAACAGGATGCAGGTGTTTGTGGCTTCTAGTCCCACGCTCAGTCCCCAGCCTCTCAGGGCTCACAGCATCACATTCCTTCCATTGATATGACTGTCACTATGACTGTGCTCTGCCCTGCCTTTGAAAAGTCTCTTGGGAGTGACCCCTTCAGCATGCCAGGCCCTCAAGGGGTCACATTTTCCAAGAGGATAGGCCACCTGGCCTCAGTGCCTCTGAGACCGGCCTCTGGGCTCTAGCTCTCCTGTTTCTCATGGTGAGCTCTGCCCAGTGACTACAGAATAGGGTTTATTACTCAACTGGGAGACAGTGTTGGGAAATCCTTAGGTTAGCACAGAGGGGCAGAGGTTAAAACAAGGCTCATAGAGACTGAAGCCAGGGCTCTACCAAGCCAAGCTGGTGTGGATCCATCTGGGCTCTCTCTCTCTCTGTCCCTTGGTCTCTGAGTCCTAAATGAAAGGCCCTGTGTGTCTGTGAACACTGTTCTTAACACAGGCTCCCTGACACCCCTCATCCCTTGTTCTCCTGCTGCCAAACCATGCTGAGTTCATATAGCCAACCTGCATTGGCTCCCCAGCCATTACGTGATGATGTCCCAGTCCCGGCTCTTCCTTTTTCTCTTCCAGGCTGGTCCTGCATTCACAGGTGCAGGTTGTATTCAGTTCATTTTAATTATTCTGGTCTGGAACCAGGAGGCAACATATTTCAGACACCCCATGCCTTCCATCTGCCTGGAGAGGCAATGGAACCCTTGTGCATTCAGGGGACAACAATGCAGAGGCTGACAGGGAGACACACATTGCTGATAAAAATATTACAGTAAATTCCCATTTCCATCGCCATGATGTATTCCTAGTTCCGCTTTGGCTACAGCTTCTTTTCTCCTGGTTCCTTCTACAGTGAGTTTCAAGGTGATTGGACCCGATCGCCCCATCAGGGCCCTTGTGGGAGAAGATGCTCTGTTACCCTGTCACCTCTCCC
Source organism: Chrysemys picta bellii (assembly GCF_011386835.1). Taxonomy (NCBI): domain Eukaryota; kingdom Metazoa; phylum Chordata; order Testudines; family Emydidae; genus Chrysemys; species Chrysemys picta. The sequence continues at coordinate 3,389 of NW_027053114.1, read as the reverse complement.
CCAGCATGAGCGCCGAGAGCATGGAGGTGCGCTGGTTCCGATCCACGTTGTCTGCAGTTGTCCATCTCTATCGGGATGGGAGAGATCAGGCTGGCCAGCAGACCGCACCGTATCGAAGCACGACGAAGCTACTGAAGGACGGTATTGCGAATGGGACTGTCTCCTTGAGGATACACAACATCACCCCCTCTGATGAAGGGATTTACGGCTGCCTCTTCCAATCACCCACCTTTTACGAAGAAGCTGCGTTGGAACTGGAGGTGGCTGGTCAGTAGCACGGGCTGTTGTTTGCCCTTCCCAGCACCAGTGAGCACTGGTCAATGGTGTGTCTCACCCCCACCCCCACAGTTCCGGTGTGCTCAGACTAGTCACCTCTCACAGGAAAGGCACCGGAGCGCTAGGGAACGAGGCCTGCTGTTAATGGGATTGATGCACCTGCCTGCCAACTCCTCATACCCACTGGAGTAAGCAGCTCCATGTCCAGCTTCTCCACCCCTCAGCTGCTGGGGCATCTGTCTGAGCAAGGATCAGGCCCCACCTGTTTCCCCTGAACTCCAGGGGACATGCCCAAGATGCGGCTGCTCATCCCAGGGAGTGTGACCCCTTCTCCCACAATTTCCTTGGGCACTGAGAGAGTTTGTGGAAATCTCCCTGAGGCCTCTGCTTCCGGGAGCTGATGGAAAAACTCTAGGTAGCGCCGTGTCTATGAACTGTGGGATGGATACCGTGAGGTCCGTGCGGCCACAGGGAGTGACGGGCGCTTTGTGTGAGATGTGGTAGATCTGTATGTGTAACCTCATGGTGAGGGAGGACACTGCTACATCGCTGGGACTCCCACTGCCACAGGCCCACACTCCAGTCTGCACCAGAGCAGTTCTCTGGTGGGCCCAGGGTGTAGCAATGACACAGGTTCACTCCATTCCCCTCCAGGCCTGGGCTCCACCCCTCACCTTTCTGTCGATGGATATCAGGATGGAGGGATCCACGTGGTGTGTGAATCGGCCGGATGGTATCCGAAGCCCCAAGTGCTGTGGAGAGACCTCAGCGGGCAGCGACTAGCACCAGTGATGGAGAAAATATCCCAGCAGGCTGACCGGCTGTTTGATACTCACACTGCTGCTGTTATAAGAGACGCTTCGAACCAGAACCTGTCCTGCTCTGTCCTCAACCCCCGTCTCGGCCAAGAGAGAACAGCAACGATGCACATAGCAGGTCCAGGGCCAGCCTTTGGGAAAATGGCACCCTGGGTGACCTTGTATTTTGGCACCCTGGCCCCATGGATGCAGTGACCCCCTATTGCCCCAACCCCTGTGGCTGCCCTCCCATTGCCCCTGGCCTTCACAGGCTCTCCCGGCTCCCCACAGCCCCAGGGTCCCACTGCCTCTTCCCAGTGCTTAATTTGTATTGAACGAGGTTCTGGGGCTCAGAATGTAGCCCTGGCTGGCCAGCCAGAGAGCAGCGGGTGCTGGCTGGGGTGCCCAGTTCTGACGGCAGTGCCCCCGACAGCAGCAGCGCAGTAATAAGGGAGGCATGGCAGAGGGTGTGTTGCTGCCCTTACTTTGGTTTCTGCATGCTCCAAGACTAGAGTAAGGGAAGGAGGGAACCAGGCAGACGGGGGGAGATGGACCCATCTTGTGCTAGTGCCGAGTAGCTGAGAGGTGGTGCTCACTGATCAAACTGAGTGGGATTTCACACTTCTAATCTGAGACGTGTGTGTGTGTGTGTGTGTGTGAAACTATTTGTAAAATACACAATAACAATACTAATGAAAAACCCCATCTCCCCAACCCCTCCTGCTCCCCCTTCTCCCCATCTCCCTGTGCCCCTTCTCCCCTAAACCCTTCTGAACCCTTCTCTTCTAATCCCTGCCCTTTCCCCCTTTCCCCAACCTCTGAACCCCATCCTGTGTCCCTAACCCCTGCAGCCCTTCTGCCCAACTCCCTACTGCACCCCTTCTTCCCTATCCCCCTGTACTCCCCTCCTGCACCCCAACCCCTGCACTGTGCCACCTTCTCCCCTAACTCTCTTGCGCCCCTTGTCCCCAACCACCTTCTGCACCCCTTCTCTTCTCCTATTCCACATTCCCTGCTAAACCTTTCTGAACCCCCTCTGCAGCTAAGCCCTGCACTCCCATCCTGCACCCCAACCCCTGCACTGTACCCCCTTCACCCCTAACCTCAGCAACACACCTGTGCTCCAACCCCTGCACCCCCTTCTCCCCAGCCCCCTTTTGCATCCCTTCTTTCTTAGCCCCTGCACTCCCTTCATGCACGCAGGTGGGGAAAGTGACCTGGATGCAAGGGGCAGCTGGCATTGCTGCTTGCTCCCCTCTCCAACTCCTCGCTCGCATTGCTCCTCGTGCCCCCTGGGGGGCTGTGAGGGGGGAGCGAGGAGTAATGTCAGGGCTCCCTGCATCCAAGTCACCTTCCTCCCCTGGGCTGGGTATGGGGAGAGCAGAGAGCAGCAGCTCCTGATGCCCCACAGCACAGCCCAGATGGGGAAAGTGACCTGGATGCAGGGGGCCCTGGCACTGTTCCTTGCTCTGCCCCCTCCCACACAGCCCCCTAGGGGGGCATGGAAGAATGTAGGGGGCACAAGCAGTATCTGTGCATCGCGGCTCCACCACCTTCCTCTGCCAGGAGGAAGCAGGAGAAATCTGGTGCCCCTCACACAGTGCCTCTGGGAGTTTGCTGCGCTCTCGTGCTGGCTGGCAGCGAGCTCCTCTGACAGTGCCCTGGGCAGTCTCCCAGGCGGCCCACCCCTAAGGCCAGACGTGAGCAGGTCCAAGCCCAGCACGGCCAGCGTGCTCGGCCCCAGCAGAACAGAAGCTCTCACAGCAGACGGCCTATCTGCAGTGTAGCCAGGGCCTAGCCAAGTTCAGTGACCAGGCCAAAGCTTGGGCTCCCGTCAGCCTCATGGGAGGAGCCACTTCTCATCTCTCAAAAGCCTGACCAAAGATGCCTGTGAGATCCTCCCAGACCACTGCAGGATGCTGCGGGCTCCCCTCACTCCTGCTGCTGCCACATCCACTCTGTCTGGGTTCAAATCAATGCAACTTTGCCTTGCAGATGTGTTCCTCCCAAGGACCTCTCCCTGCCAGCTGGCTCTCTCGGTGACCCTGGCTGGTGTGGTTTTTCTCAGCCTCTTGGCCAGTTACTGCTTCTGGAAGCAGCACAGAGCGAAAGGTAGGGTGGCCGAGGGGAAGGGATGCTGTGGAACCGGAGCGAGGGTCTCCTGAATTCAGAGAAGGTTGTCGGGGGGCTTCTGTCCTGTGCCAGGAAGAGAGATTTGGGGGACATCAGTGAGAGGGCCGGCGGGAGAGGGAGTGAGCAATGGCAGAGAGGAGCTGAACTCACCCTGGGGTGGGGATCCTGGATGAGCCATGACTC
>NW_027053113.1:0-59000 GCF_011386835.1 Chrysemys picta bellii | reverse complement strand
TCCTCCATCCCTCCTTCCTTTCTCTTTATCTCTTACTTCTTTTGTCCTTTCTCTTGTTCCCCTCCCACCACCAGGAGTGGTATATATGTGTGTGTGTGTGTGTGTGTGTGTGTTGCTGGGGGTGCTCATCACCTCTCCTTGTGGGAAGTTCATCGAAAACTGTGGGGTTGAAATAGTGTTTGGACTCCACTGACACTAGATGCTGCCATCGTGTGGTTTAGCATTAGTGTCTGGGATGACTTGGGGCAAGATCTCAACTTCCCCGCAACCCACTTCACTGCTGCCAGAATCCCTCCTGCCCCCCCTGCTAGAGCCGCCTCCCTGGCCAACCTGGGTGGGGGTGGAGAACAGTGTTTTTTTCATACATTCATAGATTCTAGGGCTGGAAGGGACCTCGAGAGGTCATCGAGTCCAGTCCCCCGCCCGCATGGCAGGACCATGTAACGGACTTATTAGATAAGGGAAATGCGGTGGACCTAATATACCTGGATTTCAGTAAAGCGTTTGATACTGTACCCCATGAGGAATTATTGGTTAAACTGGAAAACATGGGGATCGATATGAAAATCCAGAGGTGGATAAAGAATTGGTTAATGGGGAGAATGCAGCGGGTCGTATTAAAGGGTGAACTGTCGGGTTGGAGGGAGGTTACTAGTGGAGTGCCTCAAGGTTCGGTTTTGGGACCCATTTTATTTAATCTATTTATAACTGACCTCGGAACCGATTGCAAGAGTGGGCTGATAAAGTTTGCGGATGATACGAAGGTGGGAGGAGTTGCAAATTCGGAGGAGGATAGGGATATTCTGCAGGGAGACTTGAATGAGCTTGTGAATTGGAGTGTCAGAAATAAGATGAAATTTAATAGTGAAAAGTGTAAGGTGATGCACTTGGGGATGACTAATAACAATTTTAGTTACAAGATGGGGACGCATTGGTTAGAAGTAACGGAAGAGGAGAAGGACCTAGGGGTCCTTGTAGACCGCAGGATGACTATGAGTCGACAATGTGACGTGGCTGTGAAAAAAGCCAATGCGGTCTTGGGATGTATTAGGCGAGGTATATCTAGTAGGGATAAGGAGGTCCTGCTTCCGTTGTATACGGCGCTGGTGAGACCTCATTTGGAGTACTGTGTGTAGTTCTGGTCTCCCATGTTTAAAAAAGATGAACTCAAATTGGAACGGGTGCAGAGAAGGGCGACTAGGATGATCAGAGGAATGGAAAACCTGTCGTATGAAAAGAGATTAGAGGAGCTCGGGTTGTTTAGTCTGACAAAACGAAGGCTGAGTGGGGATATGATTGCTATCTTTAAATATATCAGAGGGATAAATACAAGGGAGGGAGAGGAATTATTTCAGCTGAGTACTAATGTGGACACGAGAACCAATGGATATAAACTGGCCGTGGGGAAGTTCAGGCTTGAAATCAGACGAAGGTTTCTGACCGTCAGAGGGGTGAAATATTGGAACGGCCTTCCGAGGGAAACGGTGGGGGCAACGGACCTGTCTGGTTTTAAGATTAAGTTGGATAAGTTTATGGAGGGAATGGTTTAATGGTAAAACATAGTAGCCGAGGAAAACCAAGCAATGGTACGTAAATAGCATAATGGCAAAGAAGGGTCAGGCTAGAGACTCTTGCCTACATGCTCGGGGTATTACTGATCGCCATATTTGGGGTCGGGAAGGAATTTTCCTCCAGGGTAGATTGGCTGAGCCGCTGGAGGTTTTTCGCCTTCCTCCGCAGCATGGGGCAGGGATCACTAGCAGGAGGGTCCCTGCCGATTGAAGTCACTAAAACACAGGATTGGGGACTTCAACGGCACAGTCCAGGGAAGGGTCTTGTGGCCTGCAGCATGCAGGGGGTCAGACCAGATGATCATAATGGTCCCTTCTGACCTTAAAGTCTATGAGTCTATGAGACCAAATGCCATCCCTGATAGACATTTATCTAACCTACTCTTAAATATCTCAAGAGATGGAGATTCCACAACCTCCCTCGGCAATTTATTCCAGTGTTTAACCACCCTGACAGTTAGGAACTTTTTCCTAATGTCCAACCTAGACCTCCCTTGCTGCACTTTAAACCCATTGCTTCTGGTTCTATCCTTAGAGGCTAAGGTGAACAAGTTTTCTCCCTCCTCCTTATGACACCCTTTTAAATACCTGAAAACTGCTATCATGTCTCCTCTCAGTCTTCTCTTTTCCAAACTAAACAAAGCCAATTCTTTCAGCCTTCCTTCATAGGTCATGTTCTCAAGACCTTTAATCATTCTTGTTGCTCTTCTCTGGACCCTTTCCAATTTCTCCACATCTTTTTTAAAATGCGGTGCCCAGAACTGGACACAATACTCCAGCTGAGGCCTAACCAGAGCAGAGTAGAGCGGAAGAATGACTTCTCGTGTCTTGCTCACAACACACCTGTTAATACATCCCAGAATCAGGTTTGCTTTTTTTGCAACAGCATCACACTGTTGACTCATATTTAGCTTGTGGTCCACTATAACCCCTAGATCCCTTTCTGCCGTACTCCTTCCTAGACAGTCTCTTCCCATTCTGTATGTGTGAAACTGATTGTTCCTTCCTAAGTGGAGCACTTTGCATTTGTCTTTGTTAAACTTCATCCTGTTTAACTCAGACCATTTCTCCAATTTGTCCAGATCATTTTGAATTATGACCCTGTCCTCCAAAGCAGTTGCAATCCCTCCCAGTTTGGTATCATCCGCAAACTTAATAAGCGTACTTTCTATGCCAATATCTAAGTCGTTGATGAAGATATTGAACAGCGCCGGTCCCAAAACAGACCCCTGCGATACCCCACTCGTTATGGCTTTCCAGCAGGATTGGGAACTATTAATAACAACTCTCTGAGTACGGTTATCCAGCCAGTTATGCACCCACCTTATAGTAGCCCCATCTAAATTGTATTTGCCTAGTTTATCAATAAAAATATCATGCGAGACCGTATCAAATGCCTTACTAAGGTCTAGGTATACCACATCCACAGCCTCACCCTTATCCACAAGGCTCGTTATCCTATCAAAGAAAGCTATCAGATTGGTTTGACATGATTTGTTCTTCACAAATCCATGCTGGCTGTTCCCTATCACCTTACCACCTTCCAAGTGTTTGCAGATGATTTCCTTAATTACTTGCTCCATTATCTTCCCTGGCACAGAAGTTAAACTCACTGGGGTCTGTAGTTTCCTGGGTTGTTTTTATTTCCCTTTTTATAGATGGGCACTATATTTGCCCTTTTCCAGTCTTCTGGAATCTCTCCCGTCTCCCATGATTTTCCAAAGATAATAGCTAGAGGCTCAGATACCTCCTCTATTAGCTCCTTGAGTATTCTAGGATGCATTTCATCAGGCCCGGGTGACTTGCAGGCATCTAACTTTTCTAAGTGATTTTTAACTTGTTCTTTTTTTATTTTATCTGCTAAACCTACCCCCTTCCCATTAGCATTCACTATGTTAGGCATTCCTTCAGACTTCTCGGTGAAGACCGAAACAAAGAAGTCATTAAGCATCTCCGCCATTTCCAAGTTTCCTGTTACTGTTTCTCCCTCTTCACTAAGCAGTGGGCCTACCCTGTCTTTGGTCTTCCTCTTGCTTCTAATGTATTGATAAAAAGTCTTCTTGTTTCCCTTTATTCCCGTAGCTAGTTTGAGCTCATTTTGTGCCTTTGCCTTTCTAATCTTGCCCCTGCATTCCTGTGTTGTTTGCCTATATTCATCCTTTGTAATCTGTCCCAGTTTCCATTTTTTATATGACTCCTTTTTATTTTTTAGATCATGCAAGATCTCATGGTTAAGCCAAGGTGGTCTTTTGCCACATTTTCTATCTTTCCTAACCAGCGGAATAGCTTGCTTTTGGGCCCTTAATAGTGTCCCTTTGAAAAACTGCCAACTCTCCTCAGTTGTTTTTCCCCTCAGTCTTGATTCCCATGGGACCTTACCTATCAGCTCTCTGAGCTTACCAAAATCTGCCTTCCTGAAATCCATTGTCTCTATTTTGCTGTTCTCCCTTCTACCCTTCCTTAGAATTGCAAACTCTATGATTTCATGATCACTTTCACCCAGGCTGCCTTCTACTTTCAAATTCTCAACGAGTTCCTCCCTATTTGTTAAAATCAAGTCTAGAACAGCTTCCCCCCTAGTAGCTTTTTCAACCTTCTGAAATAAAAAGTTGTCTCCAATGCAGTCCAGGAATTTGTTGGATAGTCTGTGCCCCGCTGTGTTATTTTCCCAACATATAGCCGGATAGTTGAAGTCCCCCATCACCACCAAATCTTGGGCTTTGGATGATTTTGTTAGTTGCTTCAAAAAAGCCTCATCCACCTCTTCCACCTGGTTAGGTGGCCTGTAGTAGACTCCTAGCATGACATCTCCCTTGTTTTTTACCCCTTTTAGCCTAACCCAGAGACTCTCAACACTTCCGTCTCCTATGTCCATCTCTACCTCAGTCCAAGTGTGTACATTTTTAATATACAAGGCAACACCTCCTCCCTTTTTCCCCTGTCTATCCTTCCTGGGCAAGCTGTACCCATCCACACCAACATTCCAATCACATGTATTATCCCACCAAGTTTCAGTGATGCCAACAATGTCATAGTTGTATTTATTTATTAGCACTTCTAGTTCTTCCTGCTTATTCCCCATACTTCTCGCATTTGTATATAGACATCTAAGATACTGGTTTGATCTTTCCTCCCAGTTTTGTCCTGACCCTCCTTTCCCTCTGACAATATAGCCCACACTCCCTCTCGTTTTTGACCCATCTCCCCGGTCTCCATGTTCCCCACTTACCTGTGGGCTTTGCTCACCTGTCCCCGTCGAACCTAATTTAAAGCCCTCCTCACTAGGTTAGCCAGTCTGAGTCCAAAGGTTCTAATAACTTGAGCTGTGGTTTGGAGGTGGAACAGCTGTCAAGGGCACTGAGGGGGAGATAGCAGGAGCTCATCCTTCAAGGAGGGGGGTTGGCACTGGAGGTTACTAGTGTCGGAGAAAAACTGAGTTCTCACTATTTTGTTTAGGTACAAGCAAGTCAGAGCTTTATTAACTCTCACATGTGCAGAGGAGAGAGAGCAAAGCAGGTCTCTCTCCAGGTAAACAATTACAGCAAGCATTTATACCTTTCATTACAGATGTAATGAGGGACAGCAGCATTTTGTTTATACATAGGCCATCTTGATATCTCATTTCCTTACTTGTTTTGACTCTTGCCTACATACAATTAGTTTCTATACCTTATCTACACAAGGTCTTCTACACCTTATCTATACTGAGGTCACAATGACTTCTTACACAGCTCTTTCTCATCCGTCTCACACAATCCTCACACAATCCTCACTCCTCGCTTCTACAAATCTCGCGTTATCAGGGTTATCAGGGTCACAGCTAGCTTGACTCTTGCTAACAAAGACTGTCTCTTGCTAACGAAGCCTGACTCTTGCTAACAACCATCATGCATTGCAGTTCCCTTCTGTCAGTTCTTTTCTCTGCTTCCACAACCCCCCCTTTTGTACTTCTAGTACAACAAACATTCTTAAATCTCTATTTGCATTAAGTCCTGGACTTCAGATTCTAAATCAGATGCTTCAACCTTAGGGGTTTTGATTGGATACAATGATAATGCATGATTAGCATGAACATGGAAGGTATTACTATTATTACGTCTTTTACAACAACAATAACATAATCCTAAACTAACTAATAACAATACAAGCAATAACATTCCCATAGCAATACTATAATGGGGTTGTTGTACAGCCTTTGTCATAAAGCACAATACATCATATTTAGTACATAAGGTAGATACTCTATAAGCAGTGTGAAAGGCATACTTTTCTACTTGATATACATTTTGAAGCATGTGAATTTGCCCTTGTACCTCAGAGATTTTCTGAATTTCAGGTAACAATGAAAGCAAATTTTGAAATCTATCAGATAGTAAGCTAGTCCAATTAAAGGGTATCTGGAACCTAAGGGCTACTTGAAAAACTCTATCTGCAGGCCAGTAAATGATATGATTGCCTGCAGTGGTAGTGAGATTAAAATGTATGTCTTGTGATATGGTGTCATTAACATACACACAGCTATCATTAGCTTGGAAGAGTAAGTGTCCTGTCATGGTAGTTCCTTGTCCCCTACCCTCCCAGCAAACGTAGTCATAGACAGTGACAACTTCTCCTGGCTTCAGTTTACGGGTACACTGAAGCTGTGGGGGTTCTAATGGCCAGAATGTCCACAGGTTACCTAACCCCATCCAAATGTCAGGTGTAATCCTAGGAGCACTAACTAAAAATCGATTGGGCATACCAGGTGGTCTAATTTCCCAGATGTCTCGATGAATTACCCAATCCCATATGCATCCTCCCCATGGACCCGGCAGGATACGGTATGTGGGAGCCCACACCCCCTGTACCGGTCCATATGCTTGGAAGGAGCACTGAGAACGTCCACACTTCCACCCAGAAAGTTTCCAAGTATGTCTCCATGGCCACAGATCAGATGGTACTCCTGATGTGTCTGTAAGGGCAGTGGGCCAAGCCTGGTGCTCTAGATCATTCCGAATGGCCATTAGCTGGTCATTCAAGAAATCCTGAATCTCTGAGCATGCTAGATCCCACTGCAATGCCTTCCCAGCCTCAGTGATATTCAATACCATCTCTGTCAGTAACTTCTGGGTCATAGAACTAAGGGCGGAGATAACATGTAACTCACCAACTCCAGCCTGTACCTGGGTTAGTTGTGCTCCAGAGACAAGGCCTATGGCCTTCTCTAGTTGGCCCAATGAGTTTCATTGGAATGTGTAGTACTGTTTGTATCTGGATAAGTTACAGTGGTGGTGGCAAGGGTCAAGGGACTAGTGGTAGGTGTAGGTTTTGTGGTGGCAAGGCGTTTTTGATATTCATCATCTGAAAGCCAATTAGGGAGGGCAGTGCATCCTGAAGGTACCTGTCCATAAGCACAAAGCCCTGATCCTGGAAAGAATCCACCCCACCACTGGACCCCACATTCCCAGGAACGTTCCCCACAGTTCCCTCCTTGCCAATAAACAATACTTCGTTTCTTCCACCAGGGCCAGTTCTTAATGTCTTTTGTAGTTAGAAAGTTCTGGACTTTGGTGGTTTCAGCAGAGCGAGTGTTTCTTCTTTTCTTCTTCAAAAACAGTTGTGATTCACCACAGCGCAGGGGAGAGGTTACTAGCACTTCACCCTGCACTGGTGTGGTTCCTGTAAAAGAATTCAAAGGCACAGTAGATCTGTCAGTGGACAAGGGAGAGGTTACTAGCACTTCACCTTGTCCTCTTTCCCTGCTGTCCAGGAGGCACAGCAGAGCTAGCAGGAGAAACAGGCTGATCAGCTGCTGGAGAATCCTCTCCAGGCGGAGGGGTCTTTTTGCAGTGTGAAGCATGGGTCCAGGTGAGCAGTCCTTGGCACTTCACAGCAGTGTTGGTAGTGAGCAGGACTTGGAAAGGACCTTTCCAGCGTGGAGCCAGGGCAGTCTTTCGCTGATGGACCTTTATGTAGACCCAGTCTCCTGGTTCCAGCGAGTGGCAGGGCTGCACAGGATCCTTGGGTAGTGCTTCTTTCACCTGTGTATAGAAAGACTTAACACATTTCATTAGTGCCTGACAATACTTAAGCATTGTGTCATCCATTAAATGAATGTCCATCTGAGCTAGGGTCAGTGGGGGCGCAGTTGGTAGTCTCATCGGGCGCCCTGTCAGAATCTCATGAGGGCTGAGTCCAGTCTTTCGATTGGGAGTGGCCCTCATACTCATTAGTGCCAGAGGAAGGGCATCTGGCCACTTCAAGTTTGTTTCAGCACAAATCTTGGCCAGTTTATTTTTCAGAATTCCATTCTGGCGTTCCACTGTCCCAGCAGACTGCGGATGGTGGGGACAGTGAAGGTTGTGTTGAGTCTGCAAAGCTGCACATAACTCCTTTACAATCTGTCCAGTAAAATGAGTTCCACGGTCACTGTTGATACTCACAGGGATGCCAAATCGTGGTACAAAATCTTTAAGCAGAAGTTTCACAACAGTCCTGGCATCTGCTTTCCTGCAGGGAAAAGCTTCAACCCAATTTGAAAATACATCCACCAAAACCAATACATATTCATAGCCACAACATTTAGACAGTTGAATAAAATCAATCTGAATATTTACAAAAGGTCCCCAAGGGGGAGGGTGAGCTGCCTGCCTAACTTTAACAGCTTTACCAATGTTATGCTGCTGACAAATCACACATTGTTGACAGTAGTGATGTGCAATGACTGGGAACCCGAATGCACACCAATCTCGGTTAACTGCAGCAACCATCCCCCCTTTGCTCACGTGAGCCATTCCGTGGTATACACGAGCAAGATAGGGCATTAGCATCTTCGGTGCAACCAGGCGACCAGCTGGGGCACGCCAAAGATGATCAGGGTGTAGAATACAGCCATTAGCACTCCATAAACGTTTCTCAGCTGCCGGTGCTGCTTCCTGGATCTTGGCCAGATCCTCAAGGGAGGCTAGTGGAGGCTGTTCAATCAAAGCACAAGTATATTCAGCCAGAGGTGCAGAAAGGGCCGCTGCTTTGGCTGCAGAGTCTGCCAAAGCATTTCCACGGGTAACTTCATCATGAGGGGTCTGGTGAGCTGTACATTTCACGACAGCTATAGCTTTGGGCAATAAAAGAGCATCTAAAAGAGCAGAGACATACAGACTGTTCTTAATAGGAGAACCAGTGGATGTAAGAAAACCTCTATACTTCCAGAGCAACCCATAATCATGTACCACTCCAAAAGCATAACGAGAGTCTGTATAGATTGTAACTGCTTGATCCTGAGCGAGAATGCAGGCTCGAGTTAAAGCCACAAGTTCGGCCACTTGAGCAGAAAACACAGAAGGAAGGAAAGCACTTTCAATAACAGCATGTGCAGAACACACAGCATAACCAGCAACCAATTTGCCCTTAGAATCTCGCAAGCACGAACCATCTACAAAGTAAATAAGATCAGGATTTTGCAAAGGCACATCTAGTAAATCATCTCTTGGACGAGAGAGAACCGATGTCACAGACACACAGTCATGTGGGTCTCCGTCTTCGGGCCCAGGCAACAAGGAGGCAGGATTTAGAACAGGGCAACGAGCCAAAGTAATATGAGATGAAGACAACAAGACAAGCTCATATTTTTTAAGACGAGAAGTGGATAGATGCTGTGTCTTAGATTTTAACAAGAGAGCAGCCACAGCATGAGGGACAGCAACAATCAAAGGAGATCCTAAGACAATAGATTCAGATACCTGAACAGCAAGAGCTGCTGCAGCTACAGCACGCAGGCAAGGGGGAAATCCAGCTGCCACAGCGTCTAGGGCAGTACTGTAATAAGCAATGGGACGGTGTTTGTCTCCGTGCTTTTGCGTTAATACAGCCAAAGCAAACCCATTACGCTCATGACAGAAAAGAGTGAATGGTTTAGCGTAATCAGGAAGTCCCAGGGCTGGTGCACTGGACAGACTTTGCTTGATAGCAACAAAAGCTCGTTCAGCCTCTGGAGACCAAGGAAGAGGCTCAGGGGTACCTGACTTAGTCAGATCCTGTAAGGGTTTAATCATTGTTGCATAGCCTAAAATCCATTGTCTACAGTACCCAGTCATGCCAAGAAAAGTACGCATTTGAGAAATAGTTCCAGGCCTAGGCATATTTAGAATAGCTGAAATCCGAGAATCTGATAAATGACGAGTACCAGGAGAAATATCATGACCAAGGTAATGAACCTTGGGCTGACACAGCTGTAGTTTTTCTCGGGATGCCTTATGACCCTTAGCAGCTAAAGCAGTCAAAAGAATCAAAGTATCAGTTTTACAAGATTCAAAAGAGAGGGATGCCAACAAAAGATCATCCACATACTGTATAAGCACTGATTTACCTGGAAAAACCACATCATCCAGATCCTTCTTCAGGATCTGGGAAAACAAGGAAGGGGATTCAGTATACCCTTGGGGCAACCGAGTCCAGGTGTACTGGCGTCCTTTATAGGTAAAGGCAAACAGATACTGACTCTCAGGGTGAATGGGGATAGAAAAGAAAGCTGAACATAAGTCCACAACAGTAAAGTAGGTAGCTGAAGGTGGAATACAAGAAAGAATTGTAGCTGGATTTGGAACCACAGGGAAAGAAGGTAAAACAACAGCATTAATCGCGCGGAGATCTTGAACAAACCGATAAGTGTTCTTTCCTGGCTTCTTTACAGGAAAGATAGGAGTATTACAAGAACTGGTGGTAGCAACAATAATACCCTGCTGTAATAAAGACTCCATTACTGGGGCTATACCTTCCTCTGCCTCAGGACGCAGAGGATACTGGGGAACTCTTGGCAAAGCTTTAGAAGGATCAACAAAAATCTTAACTGGTTCAGCGGTCCGAATCTGTCCCACTTCATTAGCGTGCTGAGACCAGAGATGAGGAGGAACTTGTGATAACAAATGCACAAGGTCAGGGCTACGAGTTGTTGGTAATTTAGCTGGCTCCTCTATGTGGAGTGTAGCCAACACTAGATTGGTATTCTCATCAGGAACCTGTAAGAATACGCCATCTAGTGTGCAATAGATAGTACAACCTAATTTACACAAAAGATCCCTTCCCAGCAGATTCACAGGAGAGGAGGGGCTGAGCAAGAATGCATGCTTGTCAGCAAGGGGCCCTAGTGAGACAGCAAGGGGTTTTGTGACAGGATGCGAAACAGGTTGATTTGAAATGCCCACAGCATTTACAGACAAAGTTGACAAAGGAACAGAGGGAAACTCCTCGGATCTTAGAGCAGATCTAGTAGCTCCAGTATCCACAAGACAAGTAACAGTTTGTCCTGCAATTTCACAGTTTACAAAAGGACCTTCTTGATCAATGGGAATTAAAGGCTTCATGATGTAGTTATGTTCCCTCAGGCTGTCCTAGTAAGAGGTAGTTGTTGGGGTAAAAGTAGATGCTTCAGGATTTGAGAAAGGAGGTGGAGGGTTCTGAGACAATCGGGCTGGGCATGCATCTTTCCAGTGTCCCTCTTGGCCACAAATGTGGCATGCAGTGTACCTAGGTTGGGCAGGATACAAGGGACCCTTCCCTCTTCCTCGCCCACGACCTCGTCCTCGGCCTCCTCTCATTCCCCCACGGCCCTGGTTTTGATAAGTTTCTAACTGCAGGGTCAACAGTTTTGTTTCAGTATTCTCTTTCTTCTGCTCTATGCAAGCTGCACAATGATTGGCGACTGTCACCAATTCAGAAAGGGGTTTAGTTTGCCAGCCAATGCAGATAGTTCTTAACTGCTGCTGAATCTTTGGTAAGAGTCCCTGAACAAAAGCAGCCCCTACGGCTTCTCTGGCATTTTCAGCTGGCTGAGCAATTCCCGAATGCTGTTCAAAAACCTTAGTCAGCCTATCTAGATAATCAGCAGCGGACTCTCCTTTATTCTGTTTACAATAAGTAATCTTTGTCCAATCTGTCTTCTTAGGGCAGACTTCCGTCACAGCATTTACAAGACGGTCCCTAGCCTCTCTCAAATCACGATCAATTCCAGGGTCAGCAGCTGGCCAGGCTGCCTGCCTGGTAAGCCGTTGTCGAACTTCGGCTGGCATAATCATTCGCAAGAGTTGATTAATGTCTGCCCAAGATGGATTATAACACTGAACCACCGTCCGGAGTTCGTCTCTAAACTTTTCTGGTTCCTCCCTGATATTAGGAAATTCCTTCACCAAGTTTCTCAAATCTCCTGGTGACCACGGGGCATGCACTGTGACCAACTGTCCTGCATTCCCAGGCAGGTCTCTTAAAGGAACCTGGAGTGCATGTGCCACACTTCTAGTAAAATGACGGGTACTTTCCTCAGAAGGATTAGAATCAGGGGAGCTACTGGGAGGCTCAGAATCACCTCTTTGTGGTGAAGAGGAGGCTTCTCTCCTAGGGGAAGAGAGAACAATGTGTGCAGCTGATACATGCGGTGGTGAAACTGGCACTGCCGGGTGAGATTCGTTAGCAGACCCAGGCAGTGCAGGGGGAGGAGGCAGCACGGGCTGCTGCTGCTGCTGAATGTTACTGAAGAAATCTAAAATATCCTCAGCAGTTTCCTCCTCACTGTCAGACCTAACTAATTGGGGATAAAGGGGAGCAGAAGGAATTGCTTGAACGGGATCAGGATACACAGGAGCAGAAGGAATCGCTCTAGGGGGTAGACAGCTGGATGCCTTGCATTTAAGCTGTAAATGTTGTACTTGGGCTTTTAACTTTTCCTGGGAGTCCTTTAGACTCCGCACTCGAGACTCGTGGAGTCTCTTTGTTGCTTCCTCCCACCAACAGACAAATTGCTCCCACTGTGTATCAGAGGCTTTTGGTGAAGCCAGAGTTTCTTTAAGGTATTTAAGTTTGTCTAAATCAAAGGTACCTTCTAGTGGACATTGTTTAGATGGATTAGCACGCGTGTAAAGATTCCAACTATTTAAATACCTGCAGGTTTTCGGGCCATAATGTACGTACATGAAATAAGCTGGGGTACCCTTAGGGGGTGAGAGGGAAGACTTAGACTGTCCCCCACCCATTTTCCAATCACACACTCAAAGGGGAAGGATGCCCTGTCCGCGCTAGCGGCTCATAAACTAAGGATCTCTCCCTACAGGGTATTCACACAGGAGTGACTAACGAGGATAGCCATGACCCCCTACACCTCCCTTCAGCAAAGAGCGTCGGCTAATCTCAGAGAGAAAGCGCCGCTTACTCTGTTGCATCCAGTGAGATGGTCAGACTGTCAGTGGCTCACACGGAGAGGAAAAAAGGGGAGGGAAGATGGGTGCACACACTCCTAGACCCAGGTGGCCTCCTCGCCGGACGATGCCAGGCCGAGTCAACCTACATGGGTCGGATCTCCTAAAAGATCCTCTAGTTACCGGGCTTGCGTTAGAGTAGTTCTGGTCACGAGCCAAAAGACTTCGCAGAGTACTCTGGGCGTCTTCCGGTAACACTCAATTCACACTGTGTACACACACACACACACACAGACTACACACACCAACATACCAAGGCCTTATACCAGGTACTACTCCTGAGTACCTCCAGGTACTATTCCCAAGTACCTCGATGCATCACTTGAGGCGGTAAAAACCCCTCCTGAGGCAGTAACAACTCCTCAATACAGGTGCAAACCCTATGCACCTAGCATATGCTTACAGGGGGCGGCAAACAATTCCCCTATTACGCCGCTCAGCATCTGACCTTGCTGCACAGTCAATAAGTTCGGATGGCGTGAGCCCAACAGGGGCAGACGGCCCCACGGACAGTCCTCCTCCGACACCCCAATAGAGATTTCAAAAGGTCTCTTACCTCTATTGTGGCGCCATGGGGTTCGAAGGGGAACGATCCGTAGCAGCTGCCGTTGCCTCAGTGGGCGTTGCCATCCCGGACGAGCCCCCAAATTGTCGGAGAAAAACTGAGTTCTCACTATTTTGTTTAGGTACAAGCAAGTCAGAGCTTTATTAACTCTCACATGTGCAGAGGAGAGAGAGCAAAGCAGGTCTCTCTCCAGGTAAACAATTACAGCAAGCATTTATACCTTTCATTACAGATGTAATGAGGGACAGCAGCATTTTGTTTATACATAGGCCATCTTGATATCTCATTTCCTTACTTGTTTTGACTCTTGCCTACATACAATTAGTTTCTATACCTTATCTACACAAGGTCTTCTACACCTTATCTATACTGAGGTCACAATGACTTCTTACACAGCTCTTTCTCATCCGTCTCACACAATCCTCACACAATCCTCACTCCTCGCTTCTACAAATCTCGCGTTATCAGGGTTATCAGGGTCACAGCTAGCTTGACTCTTGCTAACAAAGACTGTCTCTTGCTAACGAAGCCTGACTCTTGCTAACAACCATCATGCATTGCAGTTCCCTTCTGTCAGTTCTTTTCTCTGCTTCCACACTAGAAAGGACAAGAAGACTCCATTCTGGGGTTCAGGAGGTGAATTTATCCCTCAGTGGTGGGCAGGTGATGGGTGGAAGTAGTGCTGGTTCCAGGTGCCCTTAATTCCCGCTGATTCCTCGGGGCGTTTGAGTCTCTGACAGGTTCTCGTTCCCTTGCAGCAGGAGGACGTCACGGACAAAAGTGATGCACCAGCTCTGCATCATCCGGCACTTGCGCCAGATTCCTGAGACACTGCAGGGGCTGTGCCTCTGAGGCCATCAGCAACTCCCGCTCCCTGCTGCAGGTACTGCTCTGGCTCACTGTAAATGGGGAGCTAGTGGAAGGGGAAATGGAGCCCCCTGGCACTCACTAAAAGGGAAAGTGGTGGATTCTCCATCTCTTGATGTCATTGAAGGAAGACTAGATGCCTTTCTGCAATGTGTGTGCCCAAAAAGTAACTATTGTACTATAGAGCAAGCCTATGGTATGCAAGGGGTTAGATGAGATGCTCTAAAGGTCTCTTCTGGCCATAAAGTCCCCTAATTTTGGAAACACTGAGTGTAGCATTGGGAGCAGCCTCTGATGTTTTACCTTCTAGCCGGCTTGCTTCCTAGAATGAACAGGCATTGAGTGGGGTGATCCACAGAGAGTAGCTGAAACCTTCAAAGTGTCAGGCCAGCAGCAGGACATTAGCACTTCCGGGGAAGGGTGGGTGTGGCAGTGATATCACAAAGGCCTTTTGCAGGACTTCAGCCTATTGGTCAAAGGTGTTAGGGAGGTGGTGACCTCCGAGAGAGATGCTGACATCAGCCTGGCAGGACAGGAGCACAGGGTCAGGGAAACCTCAGAGACCCCTGTGGCTTTGCTTCAGCAAGTCTCCTTCTCGAGGTCTCTCTTTGAGGACTGAGAGAGTGTTAGGGTTGACGTATGTGAGTGTGAGCAGGAGCCTCTTTCGAGTTTTCTCCTTTCCTTTTGACGGATTTTACTAGAAAACAGACGTCCCTATTTAGAAGGTAAGAGCCTCCAAGAGGTTTTGGAACCTGCTCAGTCTGATCCATCTGGTGCCAGCTGAATTCTAGGCATGGAAAACAGTAGTTTAAGATAGCAGAATTTTATTCCCTCCCTGGGATTTTGTCCCGTAGAATCACTGGGGACATTAGGGTTTGTCCTTTTCATTTTACCTTTTCCTCCATCCCTCCTTCCTTTCTCTTCATCTCTTACTTCTTTTGTCCTTTCTCCTGTTCCCCTTTCACCACCAGGAGTGGTGTGTGGGTGTGTGTCTGTGTGTGTGTTTGTGTGTGTGTTGCTGGGGGTGCTCTTCACCTCCCCTTGTGGGGAGTTCATCCAAAACTGTATGGTTGAAATAGTGCTTGGACTCCACTGACACTAGATGCTGCCATCCTGTGGCTTAGCATTAGTGTCTGGGATGACTTGGGGCAAGATCTCAACCTCCCCTCAACCCACTTCACTTCTGCCAGAATCCCTCCTGCCCCCCCGCTAGAGCCGCCTCGATGCCCCACCTGGTTGGGGGTGCAGAAGAGGGTTCTGATAACTTGAGGTTTGGTTTGGAGGTGGAACAGCTGTGAAGAACACTGAGGGGGAGGTAGCAGGAGCTAATCCTACAAGGAGGGGGGTTGGCACTGGAGGATACTAGAAAGGACAAGAAGACTCCATTCTGGGGTTCAGGAGGTGAATTCATCCCTCAGCGGTGGGCAGGTGGTGGGTGTAAATACTGCTGGTTCCAGGTGCCCTTAATTCCCCCTGATTCCTCGGGACCTTTGAGTCTCTGACAGGTTCTCGTTCCCTTGCAGCAGGAGGACGTCACGGCCAAAGTGATGCACCAGCTCCGCATCATCCGGCACTTGCGCCAGGTGCCTGAGACACTGCAGGGGCTGTTCCTCTGAGGCCTTCAGCAACTCCCGCTCCCTGCTGCAGGTACTGCTCTGGCTCACTGTAAATGGGGAGCTAGTGGAAGGGGAAATGGAGCCCCCTGGCCCTCACTAAGAGGGAAAGTGGTGGATTCTCCATCTCTTGATGTCATTGAATGAAGACTAGATGCCTTTCTGGAATGTGTGTGCCCAAAGAGTAACTATTGTACTATACAGGAGGCCTATGATATGCAGCGGGTTAGATTAGATGCTCTAAAGGTCTCTTCTGACCATAAAGTCTACTAATTTTGGAAACACTGAGTGTAGCATTGGGAGCAGCCTCTGATGTTTTACTGTCTAGCCCGCTTGCTTCCTAGAATGAGGATGCATTGAGTGGGGTGATCCACAGAGAGTAGCTCAAACCTTCAAAGTGTCAGGCCAGTAGCAGGACATTAGCACTTTAGGGTTTGGTTGGGTGTGGCAGTGATATCACAAAGGCCTTATCCTGGACCTCAGCCTATGGGTCAAAGGTGTTAGGGAGGTGGTTACCTGAGAGAGAGATGCTGACATCAGCCAGGCAGGACAGGAGCGCAGGGCCAGGGAAACCTCAGAGACCCCTTTGGCTTTGCTTTAGCAAGTCTCCTTCTCGCGGTCTCCCTTTTTAGGACTCAGAGAGTATTAGGGTTCAAGTATGTGAGTGCGAGGAGGAACCTCTTTCGAGTTTCTCCTTTTATTGATTTTACTAGAAAACAGACGTGCCTGTTGAGAAGGTAAGAACCTTGGAGAGGTTTTTAACCTGCTCAGTCTGCAGTCTGATCCATCTGGTGCCAGCTGAATTCTAGGCATGGAAAACACTAGTTCAAGGTGGCAGAATTTTATAGCCCACCTGGGATTTTGTGCCGTAGAATCACTGGGGATATTAGGGTTTGTCCTTTTCGTTTTACCTTTTCCTCCATCCCTCTTTGCTTTCTCTTGTTCCCCTCCCACCACCAGGAGTGGTGTGTGTGTGTGTGTGTTGCTGGGGGTGCTCTTCACCTCCCCTTCTGGGAAGTTGACACTGCAAGGGCTGTGCCTCTGTGGACATCAGCAACTCCCACTCCCTGCTGCAGGTACTGCTCTGGGTCACTGTAAATGGGGTGCTAGTGGAAGGGGAAATGGAACCCCCTGGCCCTCACTAAAAGGGAAAGTGGTGGATTCTCCATCTCTTGATGTCATTGAATGAAGACTAGATGCCTTTCTGGAATGTGTGTGCCCAAAGAGTAACTATTGTACTATACAGGAAGCCTATGATATGCAGGGGCTTAGATTAGATTCTCTAAAGGTCCCTTGTGGCCATAAAGTCTACTAATTTTGGAAACACTGAGTGTAGCATTGGGAGCAGCCTCTGATGTTTTACTGTCTAGCCCACTTGCTTCCTAGAATGAAGACGCATTGAGTGGGGTGATCCACAGAGAGTAGCTCAAACCTTCATAGTGTCAGGCCAGCAGCAGGACATTAGCACTTAAGGGTTTGATTGGTGGCAGTGATATCACAAAGGTCTTTTGCAGGACCTCAGCATATTGGTCAAAGGTGTTAGGGAGGTGGTAACCTCAGAGAGAGATGCTGCCATCAGCGAGGCAGGACAGGGGCGCATGGCCAGGGAAACCTCAGAGACCCCTGTGGCTTTGCTTCAGCAAGTCTCCTTCTCGAGGTTTCTCTTGAGGACTGAGAGAGTATTAGGATTCACGTATTTGAGTGAGAGCAGGAGCCTCTTTCGAGTTGTCTCCTTTCCTTTTACTGATTTTACTAGAAAACAGACATCCCTGTTTAGAAAGTAAGAGCCTCCAAGAGGTTTTTGAACCTGCTCAGTCTGATCCATCCGGTGCCAGCTGAATTCTAGGCATGGAAAACACTAGTTCAAGGTGGCAGAATTTTAATCCCTCCCTGTAATTTTGTCTGGTAGAATCACTGGGGACATTAGGGTTTGTCCTTTTCGTTTTACCTTTTCCTCCATCCCTCCTTCCTTTCTCTTCATCTCTTATTTCTTTTGTCCTTTCTCTTGTTCCCCTCCCACCTCCAGGAGTGGTATGTGTGTGTGTGTGTGTGTGTGTGTGTGTGTGTGTGTGTGTGTGTGTGTGTGTGTTGCTGGGGGTGCTCTTCACCTCCCCTTGTTGGGAGTTGATCCAAAACTGTATGGTTGAAATAGTGCTTGGACTCCACTGACACTAGATGCTGCCATCGTGTGGTTTAGCATTAGTGTCTGGGATGACTTGGGGCAAGATCTCAACCTCCCCGCAACCCACTTCACTGCTGCCAGAATCCCACCTGCCCCCCCTGCTAGAGCCGCCTCCCTGCCCAACCTGGGTGGGGGTGGAGAAGAGGGTTCTGATAACTTGAGCTGTGGTTTGGAGGTGGAACAGCTGTCAAGGGCACTGAGGGGGAGGTAGCAGGAGCTCACCCTACAAGGACGGGGGTTGGCACTGGAGATTCCTAGAAAGGAGAAGACGACTCCATTCTGGGGTTCAGGAGGTGAATTCATCCCTCAGTGGTGGGCAGGTGCTGGGTGTAAATACTGCTGGTTCCAGGTGTCCTTAATTGCCCCTGATTCCTCGGGGCATTTGAGTCTCTGACAGGTTCTCGTTCCCTTGCAGGAGGAGGACGTCACGGCCAAAGGGATGCACCAGCTCCGCATCATCCGGCACTTAAGCCATGTGCCTGAGACACTGCAGGGGCTGTTCCTCTGAGGCCTTAGCAACTCCCTCTCCCTGCTGCAGGTACTGCTCTGGCTCACTGTAAATGGGGAGCTAGTGGAAGGGGAAATGGAGCCCCCTGGCACTCACTAAAAGGGAAAGTGGTGGATTCTCCAACTTTTGATGTCATTGATTGAAGACTAGATGCCTTTCTGGAATGTGTGTGCCCAAAAAGTAACTATTGTACTATACTGGAAGCCTATGATATGGAGGGGGTTAGATGAGATGCTGTAAAGGTCTCTTCTGGCCAGAAAGTCTCCTACTTTTGGAAACACTGAGTGTAGTATTGGGAGCAGCCTCTGATGTTTTACTGTCTAGCTAGCTTGCTTCCTAGAATGAAGACGAATTTTGTGGTGTGATCCACAGAGCGTAGCTCAAACCTTCAAAGTGTCAGGCCAGCAGCAGGACATGAGCACTTTAGGGTTTGGTTGGGTGTGGCAGTGATATCACAAAGGCTTTTTCAAGGACCTCAGCGTACTGGTCAAAGGTGTTAGGGAGGTGGTGACCTCAGAGAGAGATGCTGTCTTCAGCCAGGGAGGACAGGGGCTTACGACCAGGGAAACCTCAGAGACCCCTGTGGCTTTGCTTCAGCAAGTCTCCTTCTCGAGGATTCTTTTTGAGGACTGAGAGAGTGTTAGGGTTGACGTATGTGAGTGCGAGCAGGAGCCTCTTTCGAGTTTTCTCCTTTCCTTTTACTGATTTTACTTGAAAATTGGAAGGTAAGAGCCTCCAAGAGGTTTTGGAACCTGCTCAGTCTGATCCATCTGGTGCCAGCTGAATTCTCGGCATGGAAAACAGTAGTTTAAGGTGGCAGAATTTTCTTCCCTCCCTGGAATTTTGTCCCGTGGAATCACTGGGGACACTAGGGTTTGTCCTTTTCGTTTTACCTTTTCCTCCATCCCTCCTTCCTTTCTCTTCATCTCTTACTTCTCTTGTCCTTTCTCTTGTTCCCCTCCCACCTCCAGGAGTGGTGTGTGTGTTGCTGGGGGTGCTCTTCACCTCCCCTTGTGGGAAGTTGATCCAAAACTGTCGGGTTCAAATAGTGCTTGGACTCCACTGACACTAGATGCTGCCATCCTGTGGCTTAGCATTAGTGTCTGGGACAACTTGGGGCAAGATCTCAACTTCCCCGCAACCCACTTCACTGCTGGCAGAATCCCTCCTGCCCACCCTGCTAGGGCCGCCTCCCTGCGCAACCTGGGTTGGGGTGGAGAAGAGGGTTCTGATAACTTGAGCTGTGGTTTGGAGGTAGAACAGCTGTCAAGGGTACTGAGGGGGAGGTAGCAGGAGCTCACCCTACAAGGTGGTGGGTTGGCACTGGAGGTTACTAGAAAGGACAAGAAGACTCCATTCTGGGGTTCAGGAGGTGAATTCATCCCTCAGTGGTGGGCAGGTAGTCAGTTTAAATACTGCTGGTTCCAGGTGCCCTTAATTCCCCCTGATTCCTCGGGGCGTTTGAGTCTCTGACAGGTTCTCGTTCCCTTGCAGCAGGAGGACGTCACGGCCAAAGTGATGCACCCGCATCATCCGCCACTTGCGCCAGGTGCCTGAGACACTGCAGGGGCTGCGCCTCTGAGGCCTTCAGCAACTCCCGCTCCCTGCTGCAGGTACTGCTCTGTCTCCCTGTAAATGGCGAGCTAGTGGAAGGGGAAATGGAGCCCCCTTGCACTCACTAAAAGGGAAAGTGGTGGATTCTCCATCTCTTGATGTCATTGAATGAAGACTAGATGCCTTTCTGGAATGTGTGTGCCCAAAGAGTAACTATTGTACTATACAGGAGGCCTATGATATGCAGGGGCTTAGATGAGATGCTCTAAAGGTCTCTTGTGGCCATAAAGTCTACAAATTTTGGAAACACTGAGTGTAGTATTGGGAGCAGCCTGTGATGTTTTACTGTCTAGCCGGCTTGCTTCCTAGAATGAAGACGCATTGAGTGGGGTGATCCACAGAGAGTACCTGTGTCAAGGCTGTATCCCCACTTTGAAGTTTAGGGTACAAATGTAGGGGCCTGCATGAAAACCTCTAAGCTTAACCACCATCCCAAGGCTAATTTCCTCCCCTGGGTAGCCTTGAGAAACCTTTCACCAATTCCCTGGTGAATACAGATCCAAACCCCTTGGATCTTAAAACAAGCAGAAATAAACCATCCCCCCTCCTTCCTCCCACCAACTTCTGGTGAATACAGATCCAACCCCCTTGGATCTAAAAGAAGGAGAAATTAACCATTCCCCTCCTTCCTCCCACCAACTCCTGGTGAATCAAGATCCAAACTCCTTGGATCTTAAAACAAGGAAAAATCAATCAGGTTCTTAAAAATAAGGCTTTTAATTAAAGAAAAAGGTAAAAATCATCTCTGTAAAATCAGTATGGAAATTAACCTTACAGGGTAATCAAACTTAAAGAGCTCAGAGGACTCCCCTCTAGTCTTAGGTTCAAAGTACAGCAAACAAAGATAAACACTCTAGTAAAAGATACATTTACAAGTTGAGAAAACAAAGGAAAACTAACACGCCTTGTTTGAAATAGGAGAGACTTGTTTAGAAAGATGTGGAGAACCCGGATTGATGTCTGGTCCCTCTCAGTCCCGAGTGCGAACACCCACACAAACAAAGAACACAAACAAAAGCCTTCCCCTCCCCAAGATTTGAAAGTATCTTGTCCCCTTATTGGTCCTTTAGGTCAGATGCCAGCCAGGTTACCTGAGCTTCTTAACCCTTTAGAGGGAAAAGGATTTTGGAGTCTCTGGCCAGGAGGATTTTATAGTACTGTACACAGGACAGCTGTTACCCTTCCCTTTATAGTTATGACAACCTCAAACCTTCAAAGTGTCAGGCCAGCAGCAGGACATTAGCACTTCAGGGTTTGGTTGGGTGTGTCAGTGACATCACAAAGGCCTTTTGCAGGATGTCAGCTTATTGGTCAAATGTGTTAGAGAGGTGGTGACCTCCGAGAGAGATGCTGACATCAGCCTGGCAGGACAGGAGCACAGGGCCAGGGAAACCTCAGAGACCCTGTGGCTTTCATAGAATCATAGAATATCAGGGTTGGAAGGGACCTCAAGAGGTCATCTACTCCAACCCCGTCCTCAAAGCAGGACCAATTCCCAACTAAATCATCCCAGCCAGGGCTTTGTCAAGCCGGGCCTTAAAAACCTCCAAGGAAGGAGACTCCACCACCTCCCTAGTTAACGCATTCCAGTGCTTCACCACCCTCCTAGTGAAATAGTGTTTCCTAATATCCAACCTGGACCTCCCCCACTGCAACTTGAGACCATTGCTCCTTGTTCTGTCATCTGCCACCACTGAGAACAACCGAGCTCCATCCTCTTTGGAACCCCCCTTCACGTAGTTGAAGGCTGCTATCAAATCCCCCCTCATTCTTCTCTTCTGGAGACTAAACAATCCCAGTTCCCTCAGCCTCTCCTCATAAGTCATGTGCTCCAGACCCCTAATCATTTTTGTTGCTCTCCACTGGACTCTTTCCAATTTTTCCACATCCTTCTTGTAGTGTGGGGCCTGTCGGAGAAAAACAGAGTTCTCACTATTTGTTTAGGTACAGCAAGTCAGATTCTTTATTAACTCTCACAATTGCCCAGAGGGAGAGAGCTAAGCAGGTCTCTCCCAGGTAACTAATTACAGCAAGCATTTATACCTTTCATTACAGAAATAACGAGGGACAGCTGCGTTTTGTTTATACATAGGCCATCTTGATATCTCATTTCTTCACTTGTTTTGACTCTTGCCAACATACAATATTTTCTATACCTTATCTACACAAGGTCTTCTACACCTTATCTATACCAGGTCATAATGACTTCTTACACAGTTCTTTCTCACCCGCCTCACACATTCCTCGCTTCTACAAATCTCGCGTTATTAGGGTTACAGTTAGCCTAACTCTTGCTAACGAACTGTCATGCATTGCATCCCCTTCCTGTGAGCTCTTTCTCTGCTTCCACAGGCCCAAAACTGGACACAGTATTCCAGATGAGGCCTCACCAATGTCGAATAAAGGGGAACGATCACGTTCCTCGATCTGCTGGCAATGCCCCTACTTATACAGCCCAAAATGCCGTTAGCCTTCTTGGCAACAAGAGCACACTGTTGACTCCTATCCAGCTTCTCGTCCACTGTGACCCCTAGGTCCTTTTCTGCAGAACTGCTACCTAGCCATTCGGTCCCTAGTCTGTAGCAGTGCATGGGATTCTTCCGTCCTAAGTGCAGGACTCTGCACTTGTCCTTGTTGAACTTCATCAGGTTTTTTTTGGCCCAATCCTCTAATTTGTCTAGGTCCCTCTGTATCCGATCCCTACCCTCTAGCGTATCTACCACGCCTCCTAGTTTAGTGTCATCTGCAAACTTGCTGAGATTGCAGTCCACACCATCCTCCAGATCATTAATAAGGATATTAAACAAAACCGGCCCCAGGACCGACCCTTGGGGCACTACTCCGCTTGAAACCGGCTGCCAACTAGACATGGAGCCATTGATCACTACCCGTTGAGCCCGACGATCCAGCCAGCTTTCTATCCACCTTACAGTCCATTCATCCATCCCATACTTCTTTAACTTGGTGGCAAGAATACTGTGGGAGAGCGTATCAAAAGCTTTGCTAAAGTCAAGGAATAACACATCCACTGCTTTCCCCTCATCCACAGAGCCAGTTATCTCATCATAGAAGGCAATTAGGTTAGTCAGGCACGACTTCCCCTTGGTGAATCCATGCTGACTGTTCCTGATCACTTTCCTCTCCTCTAAGTGTTTCATCATTGATTCCTTGAGGACCTGCTCCATGATTTTTCCAGGGACTGAGGTGAGGCTGACTGGCCTGTAGTTCCCCGGATCCTCCTCCTTCCCTTTTTTAAAGATGGGCACTACATTAGCCTTTTTCCAGTCATCCGGGACCTCCCTCGATCGCCATGAGTTTTCAAAAATAATGGCTAATGGCTGTGCAATCTCATCCGCCAAGTCCTTTAGCACCTTCGGATGCAGCGCATCCAGCCCCATGGAGTTGTGCACGTCCAGTTTTTCTAAATAGTCCCGAACCACTTCTTTCTCCACAGAGGGCTGGTCACCTTCTCCCCATATTGTGCTGCCCAGTGCAGCAGTCTGGGAGCTGACCTTGTTCGTGAAGACAGAGGCAAAAAAAGCATTGAGTACATTAGCTTTTTCCACATCCTCAGTCACTAGGTTGCCTCCCTCATTCAGTAAGGGGCCCACACTTTCCTTGACTTTCTTCTTGTTGCTAACATACCTGAAGAAACCCTTCTTGTTACTCTTAAGATCTCTTGCTAGCTGCAACTCCAAGTGTGATTTGGCCTTCCTGATTTCACTCCTGCATGCCTGAGCAATATTTTTATACTCCTCCCTGGTCATTTGTCCAATCTTCCACTTCTTGTAAGCTTCTTTTTTGCGTTTAAGATCAGCAAGGATTTCACTGTTTAGCCAAGCTGGTCGCCTGCCATATTTACTATTCTTTCTACACATCGGGATGGTTTGTTCCTGCAACCGCAATAAGGATTCTTTAAAATACAGCCAGCTCTCCTGGACCCCTTTGCCCTTCATGTTATTCTCCCAGGGGATCCTGCCCATCTGTTCCCTGAGGGAGTCAAAGTCTGCTTTTCTGAAGTCCAGGGTCCGTATTCTGCTGCTCTCCTTTCTTCCTTGTGTCAGGATCCTGAACTCGACCATCTCATGGTCACTGCCTCTCAGGTTCCCATCCACTTTTGCTTCCCCTACTAATTCTTCCCTGTTTGTGAGCAGCAGGTCGAGAAAAGCTCTGCCCCTAGTTGGTTCCTCCAGCACTTGCACCAGGAAATTGTGCCCTACACTTTCCAAAAACTTCCTGGATTGTCTGTGCACCGCTGTATTGCTCTCCTAGCAGATATCAGGGTGATTAAAGTCTCCCATGAGAACCAGGGCCTGCGATCTAGCAACTTCTGCTAGTTGCCAGAAGAAAGCCTCGTCCACCTCATCCCCCTGGTCTTCTGGTCTATACCAGACTCCAACCGTGACATCCCCCTTGTTGCTCACACTTCTCAACTTTATCCAGAGACTCTCAGGTTTTTCTACAGTTTCATACCGGACCTCTGAACACTCATACTCCTCTCTTACATACAATGCAACTCCCCCACCCTTTCTGCCCTGCCTGTCCTTCCTGAACAGTTTATATCCATCCATGACAGTACTCCAGTCATGTGAGTTATCCCACCAAGTGTCTGTTATTGCTTCAGCAAGTCTCCTTCTCGAGGTCTCTCTTTGAGGACTGAGAGAGTATTAGTGTTCACATGTGTGAGTGCGAGCAGGAGCCTCTTTGGAGTTTTCTCCTTTCCTTTGACGGATTTTACTAGAAAACAGATGTCCCTATTTAGAAGGTAAGAGCCTCCAAGAGGTTTTGGAACCTGCTCAGTCTGATCCATCTGGTGCCAGCTGAATTCTAGGCATGGAAAACACTAGTTTAAGGTGGCAGAATTTTATTCCCTCTGTGGGATTTTGTCCCGTAGAATCACAGGGGACATTAGTGTTTGTCATTTTCGTTTTACCTTTTCCTCCATCCCTCCTTCCTTTCTCTTCATCTCTTACTTCTTTTGTCCTTTCTCCTGTTCACCTGCCACCACCAGGAGTGGTGTGTGTGTGTGTGTGTGTGTGTGTGTGTGTTGCGTGTTGCGTGTTGCTGGGGGTGCTCTTCACCTCCCCTTGTGGGAAGTTGATCCAAAACTGTGAGGTTGAAATAGTGCTTGAACTCCAATGACACTAGATGCTGCCATCCTGTGGCTTAGCATTAGTGTCTGGGATGATTGGGGCAAGATCTCAACCTCCCCGCAACCCACTTCACTGCTGGCAGAATCCCTCCTGCCCCCCCTGCTAGAGCCGCCTCCCTGCCCAACCTGTGTGGGGGTGGAGAAGAGGGTTCTGATAACTTGAGCTGTGGTTTGGAGGTGGAACAGCTGTCAAGGGCACTGAGGGGGAAGTAGCAGGATCTCATCCTTCAAGGAGGGGGGTTGGCACTGGAGGTTACTAGAAAGGACAAGAAGACTCCATTCTGGGGTTCAGGAGGTGAATTCATCCCTCAGTGGTGGGGAGGTGCTGGGTGGAAATACTGCTGGTTCCAGATGCCCTTAATTCCCCCTGATTCCTCGGGGCGTTTGAGTCTTTGACAGGTTCTCGTTCCCTTGCAGCAGGAGGACGTCATGGCCAGAGTGATGCACCAGCTCTGCATCATCCGGCATTTGTGCCAGGTGCCTTAGACACTGCAGGGGCTGTGCCTCTGAGGCCATCAGCAACTCCCGCTCCCTGCTGCAGGTACTGCTCTGGCTCACTGTAAATGGCGAGCTAGTGGAAGCTGAAATGGAGCCCCCTGGCACTCAGTAAAAGGTAAAGTGGTGGATTCTCCATCTCTTGATGTCATTTCATGAAGACTAGATGCCTTTCTGGAATGTGTGTGCCCAAAAAGTACCTATTGTACTATACAGGAAGCCTATGATATGCAGGGGGTTAGATGAGATGTTCTAAAGGTCTCTTCTGGCCATAAAGTGTAGTAATTTTGGAAACACTGAGTGTAGCATTGGGAGCAGCCTCTGATGCTTTACTGTCTAGCCGGCTTGCTTCCTAGAATGAAGACGTATCGAGTGGGGTGATCCACAGAGAGTAGCTGAAACCTTCAAAGTGTCAGGGCAGCAGCAGGACATTAGCACTTCAGGGGATGGGTGGGTGTGGCAGTGACATCACAAAGGCCTTTTGCAGTGTAGTAGTTCCGGGGTGGGGCTCGTCCCTTCCTGGGGTACCTGGGAGCCAGGCCGCCCCGCTACAAAGCGAATAACAGTTAGGGCCCAGACCCTTGGGTAGGGGCTGAGCACACAATTAGCAGTTCGGCGCTCAGGCCTTTGTGCAGGGACTGAGCACACAATCAACAGTTCAGAGCTCAGGCCCTTATGCAGGGACTGAGCACACAATCAACAGTTCAGAGCTCAGGCCCTTATGCAGGGACTGAGCACACAATCAACAGCTCCGGCCCTGGGTCAGGGCGGGGAACAAACCAGTAGTCAGTCAGCGGCCCAGGCCTTGTAGCAGGAGCTGGGTCAGTTTGGGTTAGCCCAGGCCCTAGGTCAGGGCGGGGCAGCAAACCAATCGTCAGTCAGAGGCCCAGGCCCCTTGGACAAGGAGGAGGAGAGACTGCCACCCAGCACGGGGTGGCACGGGGGAACACAGGCCCACCCACTCCACTGTGTTCCAGCCCGGGGCCCTATTCGCAGCAGTCCGTCTGCCGCGCAGTCAGTGGGGATCCTGACCGCAACACACTGACATGGGTTCGGGGTCTGCTATCCCCGGGCCACTTCCCATCTCCTCCTCCATGGGTACCTGTTCCTCCTGAGTTCCGTCTGCTGGGTCGCAGATCATGGGCTCCTCCGGGCCCCGAGCAGCAGGTAGGTCTGTCACTCCCTCTGGGCCCTTGGCGGGGGAAGCTCAGACCATTCCTCAGGATACCGGGCTCTCGGCAGGCTCAGGTCCGCGGGAGCTCGGGCACCAGCGTCTGTCCTCTCCCGCTGCCGGCCAGCTACTGAGCGCTGTGGCTTGGCCTTTATACTTCCTGTCCCGCCCCTTGACTTCCGGGGGGTGGTGACAGGCCGCGGTGGCCTTGACTTCCTGGGGCGCCTGGGAGCCAGGCCGCCCCGCTACATGCAGTATCTCAGCGTATTGGTCAAAGGTGTTAGGGAGGTGGTGACCTCAGAGAGAGATGCTGACATCAGTCAGGGGCGCAGGGACAGGGAAACCTCAGAGACCCCTGTGGCTTTGCTTTAGCAAGTCTCCTTCTCGAGGTCTCTCTTTGAGGACTGAGAGAGTATTAGGGTTCACGTATGTGAGTGCGAGCAGGAGCCTCTTTCGAGTTTTCTCCTTCCCTTTTACTGATTTTACTAGAAAACAGACGTCCCTGTTTAGAAGGTAAGAGCCTCCAAGAGGTTTTTGAACCTGCTCAGTCTGATCCACCTGGTGCCCGTTGAATTCTAGGCATGGAAAACACTAGTTCAAGGTGACAGAATTTTGTAGTCCACACGGGATTTTGTCCCGTGGAATCACTGGGGACATTAGGGTTTGTCCTTTTCGTTTTAGCTTTTCCACCATCCCTCCTTCCTTTCTCTTCATCTCTTACTTCTTTTGTCCTTTCTCCTGTTCCCCTCCCACCACCAGGAGTGGTGTGTGTGTGTGTGTGTGTGTGTGTGTGTGTTGCTGGGGGTGATCTTCACCTCCTCTTGTGGGAAGTTCATCCAAAACTGTGGGGTTGAAATAGTGCTTGGACTCCACAGACACTAGATGCTGCCATCCTGTGGCTTAGCGTTAGTGTCTCGGATGACTTGGGCAAGATCTCAACCTCCCCGCAACCCACTTCACTGCTGCCAGAATCCCTCCTGCCCCCACTGCTAGACCCGCCTCCCAGCCCAACCTTGGTGGGGGTCTAGAAGAGGTTTCTGATGACTTAAGCTGTGGTTTGGAGGTGCAACAGCTGTCAAGGACACTGAGGGGGAGGTAGCAGGAGCTCACCCTAGAAGGAGGGGGATTGGCACTGGAGGTTACTAGAAAGGACAAGAAGACTCCATTCTGGGTTTCAGGAGGTGAATTTATCCCTCAGTGTTGGGCAGGTGCTGAGTGGAAATACTGCTGGTTCCAGGTGCCCTTAATTCCCCCTGATTCCTTGGGGCGTTTGAGTCTGACAGGTTCTCATTCCCTTGCAGCAGGAGGGCGTCACGGCCAAAGTGAGGCACCAGCTCCGCATCATCCATCACTTGCGCCAGGTGCCAGAGACACTGCAGGGGTTGTGCCTCTGAGGCCTTCAGCAACTCCCGCTCCCTGTTGCAGGTACTGCTCTGGCTCACTGTAAATGGGGAGCTGGTGGAAGGGGAAATGGAGCCCCCTGGCACTCAGTGAAAGGGAAAGTGGTGGATTCTCCATCTCTTGAAGTCATTGAATGAAACTAGATGCCTTTCTGGAATGTTTGTGCCCAAAAAGTAACTATTGTCCTATACAGGAAGCCTATGATATGCAGGGGGTTAGATGAGATGCTCTAAAGGTCTCTTCTGGCCATAAAGTGTATTAATTTTGGAAACACTGAGTGTAGCATTGGGAGCAGCCTCTAATGTTTTACTGTCTAACCGGCTTGCTTCCTAGAATGAAGACGCATTGAGTGGGGTGATCCACAGAGAGTAGCTCAAACCTTCAAAGTGTCAGGCCAGCAGCAGGATATTAGCACTTCAGGGGATGGGTGGGTGTGGCAGTGACATCACAAAGGCCTTTTGCAGGAGCTCAGCCTATTGGTCAAAGTTGTTAGGGAGGTGGTGACCTCAGAGAGAGATGCTCACATCAGCCAGGCAAAACAGGGGCGCAGGGCCAGGGAAACCTCAGAGACCCCTGTGGCTTTGCTTCAGCAAGTCTCCTTCTCGAGCTCTCTTTGAGGACTGAGAGAGTATTAGGGTTCACATATGTGAGTGTGAGCAGGAGCCTCTTTCGAGTTTTCTCCTTTCCTTTTACCCATTTTACTAGAAAACAGAAGTCCCTGTTGAAAAAGTAAGTGCCTCGGAGAGGTTTGTAACCTGTTCAGTCTGATCCACCTGTTGCCATCTGAATTCTAGGCATGGAAAACACTAGTTTAAGGTGGCAGAATTTTATTCCCTCCCTGGGATTTTGTCCCGTAGAATCACTGGGGATATTAGGAAAACAACAAGGAGTCTGGTGGCACCTTAAAGACTAACAGATTTATTTGGGCATAAGCTTTCGTGAGTAAAAACCTCACTTCTTCGGATGCATAGAGTGAAAGTTACAGATGCAGGCATTATATACTGACACATGGAGAGCAGGGAGTTACTTCACAAGTGGAGAACCAGTGTTGACAGGGCCAATTCAAAAATCAGGGTGGATGTAGTCCACTCCCAATAATAGATGAGGAGGTGTCAATTCCAGGAGAGGAAAAGCTGCTTCTCTAGTGAGCCAGCCACTCCCAGTCCCTATTCAAGCCCAGATTAATGGTGTTGAATTTGCAAATGAATTTTAGTTCTGCTGTTTCTCTTTGAAGTCTGTTTCTGAAGTTTTTTTGTTCAATGATAGTGACTTTTAAATCTGTAATAGAATGACCAGGGAGATTGAAGTGTTCACATACTGGCTTATGTATGTTACCATTCCTGATGTCCGACATGGGGACATTAGGGTTTGTCCTTTTCCTTTTACCTTTTCCTCCATCCCTCCTTCCTTTCTCTTCATCTCTTACTTCTTTTGTCCTTTCTCTTGTTCCCCTCACACCACCAGGAGTGGGGTGTGTGTGTGTGTGTGTGTGTGTGTGTGTGTGTGTGTGTGTGTGTGTGTGTGTGTGTGTGTGTGTGTGTGTGTGTGTGTGTGTGTGTGTGTGTGTGCTGATGGTTCTCTTCTCCTCCCCTTGTGGGGAGTTGATCCAAAACTGTGGGGTTGAAATAGTGCTTGGACCCCACTGACAGTAGATGCTGCCATTGTGTGACTTAGCATTAGTGTCTGGGATGACTTGGGTCAAGATCTCAACCTCCCTGCAACCCACTTCACTGCTGTCAGAATCCCTCCTGCACACCCTGTTAGAGCCGCCTCCCAGCCCAACCTGTGTCGGGGTGGAGAAGAGGGTTCTGATGACTTGAGCTGTGGTTTGGAGGTGGAATATCTGTGAAGGGCACTGAGCAGGAGGTAGCAGGAGCTCACCCTACAAGGAGGGGGGTTGGCTCTGGAGGTTTCTAGAAAGGACAAGAAGACTCCATTTTGGGGTTCAGGAGGTGAATTCATCTCTCATTGATGGGCAGGTGCTGGGTGGAAATACTGCTGGTTCCAGGTTCCCTTAATTCCCCCTGATTCCTCGGGGCGTTTGAGTCTCTGACAGGTTCTCGTTCCCTTGCAGCAGGAGGACGTCACGGCCAAAATGATGCACCAGCTCCGCATCATCCTGCACTTACGCCACGTGCCTGAGACACTGCAGGGGCTGCGCCTCTGAGGCCTTCAGGAAGTCCCGCTCCCTGCTGCAGGTACTGCTCTGGCTCACTGTAAATGGGGAGCTAGTGGAAGGGGAAATGGAGCCCCCTGGCCCTCACTAAAAGGGAAAGTGATGGATTCTCCATCTCTTAATGTCATTTAATTTAGACTAGATACCTTTCTGGAATGTTTGTGCCCAAAAAGTAACTATTGTACTATACAGGAAGCCCATGATATGGAGGGGCTTAGATGAGATGCTCTAAAGGTCTCTTCTGGCCATAAAGTGTAGTAATTTTGGAAACAGTGAGTGTAGCATTGGGAGCAGCCTCTGATGTTTTATTGTCTAGCCGGCTTGCTTCCTAGAATGAAGACCCATTGAGTGGGGTGATTCACACAGAGTAGCTCAAACCTTCAAAGTGTCAGGCCAGCAGGAGGACATTAGCACTTCAGGGTTTGGTTGGGTGTGGCAGTGACACCACAAAGGCCTTTTGCAGGACGTCAGCTTATTGGTCAAATGTGTTAGGGAGATGGTGACCTCAGAGAGAGATGCTGACATCAGAGAGAGA
Source organism: Chrysemys picta bellii (assembly GCF_011386835.1). NCBI lineage: Eukaryota > Metazoa > Chordata > Testudines > Emydidae > Chrysemys > Chrysemys picta. The sequence goes on along the minus strand of NW_027053113.1, from coordinate 27,928 downwards.
TGCTGACATGAGGGCCAGGGAAACCTCAGAGACCCCTCTGGCTTTGCTTCAGCAAGTCTCCTCCTTGAGGTCTCTCTTTGAGGAAAGTAAGTGCCTCGGAGAGGTTTGTATCCTGTTCAGTCTGATCCAACTGGTGCCAGCTGAATTCTAAGCATGGAAAACACTAGTTCAAGGTGGCAGAATTTTATTCCCTCCCTGTGATTTTGTCCCGTAGAATCACTGGGGACATTAGTGTTTGTCCTTTTCATTTTACCTTTTCCTCCCTCCCTCCTTCCTTTCTCTTCATCTCTTACTTCTTTTGTCCTTTCTCCTGTTCCCCTCCCACCACCGGGAGTGGTTTGTGTGTCTGTGTGTGTCTGTGTGTGTTTGTGTGTTGCTGGGGGTGCTCTTCACCTCCCTTTGTGGGGAGTCCATCCAAACCTGTGTGGTTGAAATAGTGCTTGGACTCCACTGACACTAGATGCTGCCATCGTGTGGACTAGCATTGGTGTCTGGGATGACTTGGGGCAAGATCTCAACCTCCCCGGAACCCACTTCACTGCTGGCAGAATCCCTCCTGCCACCCCTGCTAGAGCCGCCTCCCTGGCCAACCTGGGTGGGGGTGGAGAAGAGGGTTCTGATAACTTGAGCTATGGTTTGGTGGTGGAACATCTGTCAAGGGCACTGAGAGGGAGGTAGCAGCAGCTCACCCTTCAAGGAGGGGATTTGGCACTGGAGGTTACTAGAAAGGACAAGAAGACTCCATTCTGGGGTTCAGGAGGTGAATTCATCCCTCAGCGGTGGGCAGGTGCTGAGTGGAAATACTGCTGGTTCCCGGTGCCCTTAATTCCCCCTGATTCCTCGTGGCGTTTGAGTCTCTGACAGGTTCTCGTTCCCTTGCAGCAGGAGGACGTCACGGCCAAAGTGATGCACCCGCATCATCCGCCACTTGCGCCAGGTGCCTGAGACACTGCATGGGTTGTTCCTCTGAGTCTTTCAGCAACTCCCGCTCCCTGCTGCAGGTACTGCTCTGTCTCACTGTAAATGGGGAACTAGTGGAAGGGGAAATGGAGCCCCCTGGCACTCACTAAAAGGGAAAGTGGTGGATTCTCCATCTCTTGATGTCATTGAATGAAGACTAGATGCCTTTCTGGAATGCGTGTGCCCAAAGAGTAACTATTGTACTATACAGGAGGCCTATGATATGCAGGGGCTTAGATGAGATGCTCTAAAGGTCTCTTGTGGCCATAAAGTCTACAGATTTTGGAAACACTGAGTGTAGTATTGGGAGCAGCCTGTGATGTTTTACTGTCTAGCCGGCTTGCTTCCTAGAATGAAGACGCATTGAGTGGGGTGATCCACAGAGAGTACCTGTGTCAAGGCTGTATCCCCACTTTGAAGTTTAGGGTACAAATGTAGGGGCCTGCATGAAAACTTCTAAGCTTAACCACCATCCCAAGGCTAATTTCCTCCCCTGGGTAGCCTTGAGAAACCTTTCACCAATTCCCTGGTGAATACAGATCCAACCCCCTTGGATCTTAAAACAAGGAGAAATTAACCATCCCCCCTCCTTCCTCCCACCTACTCCTGGTGAATCAAGATCCAAACTCCTTGGATCTTAAAACAAGGAAAAATCAATCAGGTTCTTATAAATAAGGCTTTTAATTAAAGAAAAAGGTAAAAATCATCTCTGTAAAATCAGTATGGAAATTAACCTTACAGGGTAATCAAACTTAAAGAGCTCAGAGGACTCCCCTCTAGTCTTAGGTTCAAAGTACAGCAAACAAAGATAAACACTCTAGTAAAAGGTACATTTACAAGTTGAGAAAACAAAGGAAAACTAACACGCCTTGTTTGAAATAGGAGAGACTTGTTTAGAAAGATGTGGAAAACCTGGATTGAGTCTGGTCCCTCTCAGTCCCGAGGGCGAACACCCACACAAACAAAGAACACAAACAAAAGCCTTCCCCTCCCCAAGATTTGAAAGTATCTTGTCCCCTTATTGGTCCTTTAGGTCAGATGCCAGCCAGGTTACCTGAGCTTCTTAACCCTTTACAGCAGGGGTGTCAAACTCAATTGCACAGGGGGCCAAAACTCAAAACTCGCGGGCCGAACAGTATAACCATTTATTTAACAGACTAAATATTTATGTTTTTTAACCATTAATATGAACCAAAATACAGGATATCATTCCAAAATAAATACATTTCAACTTAAAATATTTTGCTCTTCATAAAAAAATATCCTGTCAATACAATACATTCAAAATCTGTACATGCTGGAATATTAAAAAATCTGAAAATATAAATAAAAAATTGAATTTAAAGCAAAAGTATAATCATAACAAATCATAACATTCCATTTTCTTGTCCTATTTAGTCAGAGCCTGATACTTGGAGTCTTTTCTTTGCAACAAGTTCGTTTATGTTTGGGGTTAGGTTCTGTGTTGTGAAGATTCTCAGGATCGATTGCAGGTGTTCATCAGTGAGGCGACTCCTGTGTGACGTTTTGTTAATTTTCATCACAGAGAACAGCTGCTCGCACAGATATGTGCTGCCAAACATGGACAGGATTCGAGCCGCATGTTGGCGGAGCTGCGGCATCGCTTCAGGAATGAAGCGAGTGAACTGTGCTGGCCCCGCAGTGTCGTACTTTGCCTTCAGTGTCCCGTTACATTGCAGTTCTATCAGCTCCATCTGCATTTCTACAGGTGCGGTTTCCACATCGACTGCAAATGGGTTGCGAAGCAGCTCGAAGTTACTTTTCTGTGCCTCAAAGTCACTGAAGCGCCGTGCGAACTCAGTGCGCAGCGCGCTGAGTTTTTCAGCAAAGGTGGCACTTGGGAAAACTGTGGCACTTTCTTGGTTCCGTATTACTTGGCAACAGGGAAAGTGAGACAAGTTGCATTGGTGCATTTGTGTCTCCCATAAGCGCAGCTTCACTTGAAATGCCTTCACTGCATCATGCATATCGGTTATTATGTGCTCCCGTCCCTGGAGTTGAAGGTTTAAAGCGCTAAGATGCGACGTTATGTCAGCCAGGAACGCCAACTCACATTTCCACTTTTCATCCCGCAGAACTGTGCAGTCTTTCCCCTTACTGTCCATGAACTGGCAGATTTCCTCTCGCAGCTCAAAGTGTCTTTTGAGAACTTTTCCCCGACTTAGCCACCGGACCTCCGTATGATATGGCATATCGCCAAACTCGCTATCTATTTCCCGCAGAAAAGACTGGAATTGGCGGTGATTTAAACCGTGGGCTCTGATAAAGTTGACGGTTTGTGTTACAGTGTTCATCACATGATCCATTTTTAGGACTTTAGCACTCAGCGATTCCTGGTGTATGATGCAGTGATACACTGTCAACTCACCGGCACAGTTCTCCTCCCGCATCTTTGAGCGCATCCTTCCCACCAGTCCATTTTTTTCATCACACATAGAAGGTGCGCCATCTGTTGTAAGTCCAACGAGTTTTTCCCACGGCAGTTTCATGTCGGTTACACTTTGAAATACATTTCCAAAGATGTCTTCTCCTTTCGTTGTCCCGTGCATCGATTTAATGTCCAGTATTTCCTCTGTTACGCACAAATTGGAATCCACACCACGGATAAATATCGCCAGCTGTGCAGTGTCAGTCGCGTCAGTAGTTTCATCCACGGCAAGGTAGTATGCAACAAAATCTTTTGCTCTTTCAATCAACTGTGTTTTCAAATCAGTCGCCATCTCACAAACCCGATTAGCAACAGTGTTTCTGCTGAGGCTTACATTTGCAAACGCTCGCGTTTTATCTGGACAAAGGACGTCGCACACTTTCATCATACAATTCTTTACGAATTCCCCCTCGGTAAACGGCCGTCCTGATTTGGCGATCTCTTCGGCCACAATGAAACTTGCTTTCACAGCAGCTTCACTTTGTGATTTTGCTTTGGTGAAAAACATCTGCTGGGATGTCAAATTCTTCTTCAACTCCTCTACCTTTTGTAGCTTCTGTCCTGCGCTCAGGTTTTTGAATTTGTTCTCATGTTTCGTCTCGTAGTGCCGTCTTAGGTTATACTCCTTCATTACAGCGATATTACTCCCGCAAAGGAGACACACTGGTTTACCTGCAATTTCAGTAAACATATACTCATTCTCCCACCGGCTTTGAAAGCCTCGGTTTTCAGAATCAATTTTTCTCTTGGCCATTGTTGGGGTCTAGCTTTGATTTGAGATTAGCGTTGTATACATCAACAGACCGCGAACTTGAACCGCGGCTTGCCGTTGGCGGCAATTGCACTGCATCATGGGATTTGTAGTGTGTGTTATTGGGGCGTCATATCACAGGGCCATTAAAAACAGATATATAAAACGATTTCGCGGGCCGGATATAATTGTATGGCGGGCCGGATGTGGCCCGCGGGCCTTGAGTTTGACACATGTGCTTTACAGGGAAAAGGATTTTGGAGTCTCTGGCCAGGAGGGATTTTATAGTACTGTACACAGGACAGCTGTTACCCTTCCCTTTATAGTTATGACAACCTCAAACCTTCAAAGTGTCAGGCCAGCAGCAGGACATTAGCACTTGAGGGTTTGGTTGGGTGTGGCAGTGACATCACAAAGGCCTTTTGCAGGATGTCAGCTTATTGGTCAAATGTGTTAGGGAGGTGGTGACCTCCGAGAGAGATGCTGACATCAGCCTGGCAGGACAGGAGCACAGGGCCAGGGAAACCTCAGAGACCCCTGTGGCTTTGCTTCAGCAAGTCTCCTTCTCGAGGTCTCTCTTTGAGGACTGAGAGAGTATTAGGGTTCACGTACGTGAGTGCGTGCAGGAGCCTCTTTCGAGTTTTCTCCTTTCCTTTTACTGATTTTACTAGAAAACAGACGTCCCTGTTTAGAAGGTAAGAGCCTCCAAGAGGTTTTGGCAGCTGCTCAGTCTGATCCATCTGGTGCCAGCTGAATTCTAGGCATGGAAAACAGTAGTTTAAGATGGCAGAATTTTATTCCATCCCTTGGATTTTGTGCCGTAGAATCACTGGGGACATTAGGGTTTGTCCTTTTTGTTTTACCTTTTCCTCCATCCCTCCTTCCTTTCTCTTCATCTCTTACTTCTTTTGTCCTTTCTCCTGTTCCTCGAAAACTGTGGGGTTGAAATAGTGTTTGGACTCCACTAACACTAGATGCTGCCATCCTGTGGCTTAGCATTAGTGTCTGGGATGACTTGGGTCAAGATCTCAACTTCCCCGCAACCCACTTCACTGCTGCCAGAATCCCTCCTGCCCCCCCTGCTAGAGCCGCCTCCCTGGCCAACCTGGGTGGGGGTGGAGAACAGTGTTTTTTTCATACATTCATAGATTATCGGACTGGAAGGGACCTCAAGAGGTCATCGAGTCCAGTCCCCTGCCCGCGGGGCAGGACCAAATACCATCTATACCATCCCTGATAGACATTTATCTAACCTACTCTTAAATATCTCAAGAGATGGAGATTCCACAACCTCCCTCGGCAATTTATTCCAGTGTTTAACCACCCTGACAGTTAGGAACTTTTTCCTAATGTCCAACCTAGACCTCCCTTGCTGCACTTTAAACCCATTGCTTCTGGTTCTATCCTTAGAGGCTAAGGTGAACAAGTTTTCTCCCTCCTCCTTATGACACCCTTTTAAATACCTGAAAACTGCTATCATGTCTCCTCTCAGTCTTCTCTTTTCCAAACTAAACAAAGCCAATTCTTTCAGCCTTCCTTCATAGGTCATGTTCTCAAGACCTTTAATAATTCTTGTTGCTCTTCTCTGGACCCTTTCCAATTTCTCCACATCTTTTTTAAAATGCGGTGTCCAGAACTGGACACAATACTCCAGCTGAGGCCTAACCAGAGCAGAGTAGAGCGGAAGAATGACTTCTCGTGTCTTGCTCACAACACACCTGTTAATACATCCCAGAATCAGGTTTGCTTTTTTTGCAACAGCATCACACTGTTGACTCATATTTAGCTTGTGGTCCACTATAACCCCTAGATCCCTTTCTGCCGTACTCCTTCCTAGACAGTCTCTTCCCATTCTGTATGTGTGAAACTGATTGTTCCTTCCTAAGTGGAGCACTTTGCATTTGTCTTTGTTAAACTTCATCCTGTTTAACTCAGACCATTTCTCCAATTTGTCCAGATCATTTTGAATTATGACCCTGTCCTCCAAAGCAGTTGCAATCCCTCCCAGTTTGGTATCATCCGCAAACGTAATAAGCGTACTTTCTATGCCAATATCTAAGTCGTTGATGAAGATATTGAACAGCGCCGGTCCCAAAACAGACCCCTGCGATACCCCACTCGTTATGGCTTTCCAGCAGGATTGGGAACTATTAATAACAACTCTCTGAGTACGGTTATCCAGCCAGTTATGCACCCACCTTATAGTAGCCCCATCTAAATTGTATTTGCCTAGTTTATCAATAAGAATATCATGCGAGACCGTATCAAATGCCTTACTAAAGTCTAGGTATACCACATCCACAGCCTCACCCTTATCCACAAGGCTCGTTATCCTATCAAAGAAAGCTATCAGATTGGTTTGACATGATTTGTTCTTCACAAATCCATGCTGGCTGTTCCCTATCACCTTACCACCTTCCAAGTGTTTGCAGATGATTTCCTTAATTACTTGCTCCATTATCTTCCCTGGCACAGAAGTTAAACTCACTGGGGTCTGTAGTTTCCTGGGTTGTTTTTATTTCCCTTTTTATAGATGGGCACTATATTTGCCCTTTTCCAGTCTTCTGGAATCTCTCCCGTCTCCCATGATTTTCCAAAGATAATAGCTAGAGGCTCAGATACCTCCTCTATTAGCTCCTTGAGTATTCTAGGATGCATTTCATCAGGCCCGGGTGACTTGCAGGCATCTAACTTTTCTAAGTGATTTTTAACTTGTTCTTTTTTTATTTTATCTGCTAAACCTACCCCCTTCCCATTAGCATTCACTATGTTAGGCATTCCTTCAGACTTCTCGGTGAGGACCGAAACAAAGAAGTCATTAAGCATCTCCGCCATTTCCAAGTTTCCTGTTACTGTTTCTCCCTCTTCACTAAGCAGTGGGCCTACCCTGTCTTTGGTCTTCCTCTTGCTTCTAATGTATTGATAAAAAGTCTTCTTGTTTCCCTTTATTCCCGTAGCTAGTTTGAGCTCATTTTGTGCCTTTGCCTTTCTAATCTTGCCCCTGCATTCCTGTGTTGTTTGCCTATATTCATCCTTCGTAATCTGTCCCAGTTTCCATTTTTTATATGACTCCTTTTTATTTTTTAGATCATGCAAGATCTCATGGTTAAGCCAAGGTGGTCTTTTGCCACATTTTCTATCTTTCCTAACCAGCGGAATAGCTTGCTTTTGGGCCCTTAATAGTGTCCCTTTGAAAAACTGCCAACTCTCCTCAGTTGTTTTTCCCCTCAGTCTTGATTCCCATGGGACCTTACCTATCAGCTCTCTGAGCTTACCAAAATCTGCCTTCCTGAAATCCATTGTCTCTATTTTGCTGTTCTCCCTTCTACCCTTCCTTAGAATTGCAAACTCTATGATTTCATGATCACTTTCACCCAGGCTGCCTTCTACTTTCAAATTCTCAACGAGTTCCTCCCTATTTGTTAAAATCAAGTCTAGAACAGCTTCCCCCCAGTAGCTTTTTCAACCTTCTGAAATAAAAAGTTGTCTCCAATGCAGTCCAGGAATTTGTTGGATAGTCTGTGCCCCGCTGTGTTATTTTCCCAACATATAGCCGGATAGTTGAAGTCCCCCATCACCACCAAATCTTGGGCTTTGGATGATTTTGTTAGTTGCTTAAAAAAAGCCTCATCCACCTCTTCCACCTGGTTAGGTGGCCTGTAGTAGACTCCTAGCATGACATCTCCCTTGTTTTTTACCCCTTTTAGCCTAACCCAGAGACTCTCAACGTCTCCTATGTCCATCTCTACCTCAGTCCAAGTGTGTACATTTTTAATATACAAGGCAACACCTCCTCCCTTTTTCCCCTGTCTATCCTTCCTGAGCAAGCTGTACCCACCCACACCAACATTCCAATCACGTGTATTATCCCACCAAGTTTCAGTGATGCCAACAATGTCATAGTTGTATTTATTTATTAGCACTTCCAGTTCTTCCTGCTTATTCCCCATACTTCTCGCATTTGTATATAGGCATCTAAGATACTGGTTTGATCTTTCCTCCCAGTTTTGTCCTGACCCTCCTTTCTCTCTGACAATATAGCCCACACTCCCTCTCGTTTTTGACCCATCTCCCCGGTCTCCATGTTCCCCACTTACCTGTGGGCTTTGCTCACCTGTCCCCGTCGAACCTAGTTTAAAGCCCTCCTCACTAGGTTAGCCAGTCTGTGTCCAAAGGTACTAATAACTTGAGCTGTGGTTTGGAGGTGGAACAGCTGTCAAGGGCACTGAGGGGGAGATAGCAGGAGCTCATCCTTCAAGGAGGGGGGTTGGCACTGGAGGTTACTAGAAAGGACAAGAAGACTCCATTCTGGGGTTCAGGAGGTGAATTTATCCCTCAGTGGTCGGCAGGTGCTGGGTGGAAATACTGCTGGTTCCAGGTGCCCTTAATTCCTCCAGATTCCTCGGGGCGTTTGAGTCTCTGACAGGTTCTCGTTCCCTTGCAGCAGGAGGACGTCACGGCCAAAAGTGATGCACCAGCTCCGCATCATCCGGCACTTGCGCCAGATTCCTGAGACACTGCAGGGTCTGTGCCTCTGAGGCCATCAGCAACTCCCGCTCCCTGCTGCAGGTACTGCTCTGGCTCACTGTAAATGGGGAGCTAGTGGAAGGGGAAATGGAGCCCCCTGGTACTCACTAAAAGGGAAAGTGGTGGATTCTCCATCTCTTGATGTCATTGAATGAAGACTAGATGCCTTTCTGGAATGTGTGTGCCCAAAAAGTAACTATTGTACTATACAGGAGGCCTATGATATGCAGGGGCTTAGATGAGATGCTCTAAAGGTCTCTTGTGGCCATAAAGTCTACAAATTTTGGAAACACTGAGTGTAGCATTGGGAGCAGCCTGTGATGTTTTACTGTCTAGCCGGCTTGCTTCCTAGAATGAAGACGCATTGAGTGGGGTGATCCACACAGAGTAGCTCAAACCTTCAAAGTGTCAGGCCAGCAGCAGGACATTAGCACTTCCGGGGATGGGTGGGTGTGGCAGTGACATCACAAAGGCCTTTTCAGGACCTCAGCCTATTGGTCAAAGTTGTTAGGGAGGTGGTAACCTCAGAGAGAGATGCTGACATCAGCCAGGCAGGACAGGGGCTTAGGGCCAGGGAAACCTCAGAGACCCCTGTGACTTTCATAGAATCATAGAATCATAGAATATCAGGGTTGGAAGGGACCTCAATAGGTCATCTACTCCAACCCCGTCCTCAAAGCAGGACCAATTCCCAACTAAATCATCCCAGCCAGGGCTTTGTCAAGCCGGGCCTTAAAAACCTCCAAGGAAGGAGACTCCACCACCTCCCTAGTTAACGCATTCCAGTGCTTCACCACCCTCCTAGTGAAATAGTGTTTCCTAATATCCAACCTGGACCTCCCCCACTGCAACTTGAGACCATTGCTCCTTGTTCTGTCATCTGCCACCACTGAGAACAACCGAGCTCCATCCTCTTTGGAACCCCCCTTCACGTAGTTGAAGGCTGCTATCAAATCCCCCCTCATTCTTCTCTTCTGGAGACTAAACAATCCCAGTTCCCTCAGCCTCTCCTCATAAGTCATGTGCTCCAGACCCCTAATCATTTTTGTTGCTCTCCACTGGACTCTTTCCAATTTTTCCACATCCTTCTTGTAGTGTGGGGCCTGTCGGAGAAAAACAGAGTTCTCACTATTTGTTTAGGTACAGCAAGTCAGATGCTTTATTAACTCTCACAATTGCCCAGAGGGAGAGAGCTAAGCAGGTCTCTCCCAGGTAACTAATTACAGCAAGCATTTATACCTTTCATTACAGAAATAACGAGGGACAGCTGCGTTTTGTTTATACATAGGCCATCTTGATATCTCATTTCTTCACTTGTTTTGACTCTTGCCAACATACAATATTTTCTATACCTTATCTACACAAGGTCTTCTACACCTTATCTATACCAGGTCATAATGACTTCTTACACAGTTCTTTCTCACCCGCCTCACACATTCCTCGCTTCTACAAATCTCGCGTTATTAGGGTTACAGTTAGCCTAACTCTTGCTAACGAACTGTCATGCATTGCATCCCCTTCCTGTGAGCTCTTTCTCTGCTTCCACAGGCCCAAAACTGGACACAGTATTCCAGATGAGGCCTCACCAATGTCGAATAAAGGGGAACGATCACGTTCCTCGATCTGCTGGCAATGCCCCTACTTATACAGCCCAAAATGCCGTTAGCCTTCTTGGCAACAAGAGCACACTGTTGACTCATATCCAGCTTCTCGTCCACTGTGACCCCTAGGTCCTTTTCTGCAGAACTGCTACCTAGCCATTCGGTCCCTAGTCTGTAGCAGTGCATGGGATTCTTCCGTCCTAAGTGCAGGACTCTGCACTTGTCCTTGTTGAACTTCATCAGGTTTTTTTTGGCCCAATCCTCTAATTTGTCTAGGTCCCTCTGTATCCGATCCCTACCCTCTAGCGTATCTACCATGCCTCCTAGTTTAGTGTCATCTGCAAACTTGCTGAGAGTGCAGTCCACACCATCCTCCAGATCATTAATAAGGATATTAAACAAAACCGGCCCCAGGACCGACCCTTGGGGCACTACTCCGCTTGAAACCGGCTGCCAACTAGACATGGAGCCATTGATCACTACCCGTTGAGCCCGACGATCCAGCCAGCTTTCTATCCACCTTACAGTCCATTCATCCATCCCATACTTCTTTAACTTGGTGGCAAGAATACTGTGGGAGAGCATATCAAAAGCTTTGCTAAAGTCAAGGAATAACACATCCACTGCTTTCCCCTCATCCACAGAGCCAGTTATCTCATCATAGAAGGCAATTAGGTTAGTCAGGCACGACTTCCCCTTGGTGAATCCATGCTGACTGTTCCTGATCACTTTCCTCTCCTCTAAGTGTTTCATCATTGATTCCTTGAGGACCTGCTCCATGATTTTTCCAGGGACTGAGGTGAGGCTGACTGGCCTGTAGTTCCCCGGATCCTCCTCCTTCCCTTTTTTAAAGATGGGCACTACATTAGCCTTTTTCCAGTCATCCGGGACCTCCCTCAATCGCCATGAGTTTTCAAAAATAATGGCTAATGGCTGTGCAATCTCATCCGCCAAGTCCTTTAGCACCTTCGGATGCAGCGCATCCAGCCCCATGGAGTTGTGCACGTCCAGTTTTTCTAAATAGTCCCGAACCACTTCTTTCTCCACAGAGGGCTGGTCACCTTCTCCCCATATTGTGCTGCCCAGTGCAGCAGTCTGGGAGCTGACCTTGTTCGTGAAGACAGAGGCAAAAAAAGCATTGAGTACATTAGCTTTTTCCACATCCTCGGTCACTAGGTTGCCTCCCTCATTCAGTAAGGGGCCCACACTTTCCTTGACTTTCTTCTTGTTGCTAACATACCTGAAGAAACCCTTCTTGTTACTCTTAACATCTCTTGCTAGCTGCAACTCCAAGTGTGATTTGGCCTTCCTGATTTCACTCCTGCATGCCTGAGCAATATTTTTATACTCCTCCCTGATCATTTGTCCAATCTTCCACTTCTTGTAAGCTTCTTTTTTGCGTTTAAGATCAGCAAGGATTTCACTGTTTAGCCAAGCTGGTCGCCTGCCATATTTACTATTCTTTCTACACATCGGGATGGTTTGTTCCTGCAACCGCAATAAGGATTCTTTAAAATACAGCCAGCTCTCCTGGACCCCTTTGCCCTTCATGTTATTCTCCCAGGGGATCCTGCCCATCTGTTCCCTGAGGGAGTCAAAGTCTGCTTTTCTGAAGTCCAGGGTCCGTATTCTGCTGCTCTCCTTTCTTCCTTGTGTCAGGATCCTGAACTCGACCATCTCATGGTCACTGCCTCCCAGGTTCCCATCCACTTTTGCTTCCCCTACTAATTCTTCCCTGTTTGTGAGCAGCAGGTCGAGAAAAGCTCTGCCCCTAGTTGGTTCCTCCAGCACTTGCACCAGGAAATTGTGCCCTACACTTTCCAAAAACTTCCTGGATTGTCTGTGCACCGCTGTATTGCTCTCCTAGCAGATATCAGGGTGATTAAAGTCTCCCATGAGAACCAGGGCCTGCGATCTAGCAACTTCTGCTAGTTGCCAGAAGAAAGCCTCGTCCACCTCATCCCCCTGGTCTTCTGGTCTATACCAGACTCCAACCGTGACATCCCCCTTGTTGCTCACACTTCTCAACTTTATCCAGAGACTCTCAGGTTTTTCTACAGTTTCATACCGGACCTCTGAGCACTCATACTCCTCTCTTACATACAATGCAACTCCCCCACCTTTTCTGCCCTGCCTGTCCTTCCTGAACAGTTTATATCCATCCATGACAGTACTCCAGTCATGTGAGTTATCCCACCAAGTGTCTGTTATTGCTTCAGCAAGTCTCCTTCTCGAGGTCTCTCTTTGAGGACTGAGAGAGTATTAGTGTTCACATGTGTGAGTGCGAGCAGGAGCCTCTTTGGAGTTTTCTCCTTTCCTTTGACGGATTTTACTAGAAAACAGACGTCCCTATTTAGAAGGTAAGAGCCTCCAAGAGGTTTTGGAACCTGCTCAGTCTGATCCATCTGGTGCCAGCTGAATTCTAGGCATGGAAAACACTAGGTTAAGGTGGCAGAATTTTATTCCCTCTGTGGGATTTTGTCCCGTAGAATCACAGGGGACATTAGTGTTTGTCATTTTCGTTTTACCTTTTCCTCCATCCCTCCTTCCTTTCTCTTCATCTCTTACTTCTTTTGTCCTTTCTCCTGTTCACCTGCCACCACCAGGAGGGATGTGTGTGTGTGTGTGTGTGTTGCTGGGGGTGCTCTTCACCTCCCCTTGTGGGAAGTTGATCCAAAACTGTGGGGTTGAAATAGTGCTTGAACTCCAATGACACTAGATGCTGCCATCCTGTGGCTTAGCATTAGTGTCTGGGATGATTGGGGCAAGATCTCAACCTCCCCGCAACCCACTTCACTGCTGGCAGAATCCCTCCTGCCCCCCCTGCTAGAGCCGCCTCCCTGCCCAACCTGGGTGGGGGTGGAGAAGAGGGTTCTGATAACTTGAGCTGTGGTTTGGAGGTAGAACAGCTGTCAAGGGTACTGAGGGGGAGGTAGCAGGAGCTCACCCTACAAGGTGGTGGGTTGGCACTGGAGGTTACTAGAAAGGACAAGAAGACTCCATTCTGGGGTTCAGGAGGTGAATTCATCCCTCAGTGGTGGGCAGGTAGTTAGTTTAAATACTGCTGGTTCCAGGTGCCCTTAATTCCCCCTGATTCCTCGGGGCGTTTGAGTCTTTGACAGGTTCTCGTTCCCTTGCAGCAGGAGGACGTCATGGCCAGAGTGATGCACCAGCTCCGCATCATCCGGCACTTGTGCCAGGTGCCTTAGACACTGCAGGGGCTGTGCCTCTGAGGCCATCAGCAACTCCCGCTCCCTGCTGCAGGTACTGCTCTGGCTCACTGTAAATGGGGTGCTAGTGGAAGGGGAACAATCAACAGTTCAGAGCTCAGGCCCTTATGCAGGGACTGAGCACACAATCAACAGCTCCGGCCCTGGGTCCGGGCGGGGAACAAACCAGTAGTCAGTCAGCGGCCCAGGCCTTGTAGCAGGAGCTGGGTCAGTTTGGGTTAGCCCAGGCCCTAGGTCAGGGCGGGGCAGCAAACCAATCGTCAGTCAGAGGCCCAGGCCCCTTGGACAAGGAGGAGGAGAGACTGCCACCCAGCACGGGGTGGCAGGGGGGAACACAGGCCCACCCACTCCACTGTGTTCCAGCCCGGGGCCCTATTCGCAGCAGTCCGTCTGCCGCGCAGTCAGTGGGGATCCTGACCGCAACACACTGACATGGGTTCGGGGTCTGCTATCCCCGGGCCACTTCCCATCTCCTCCTCCATGGGTACCTGTTCCTCCTGAGTTCCGTCTGCTGGGTCGCAGATCATGGGCTCCTCTGGGCCCCGAGCAGCAGGTAGGTCTGTCACTCCCTCTGGGCCCTTGGCGGGGGAAGCTCAGACCGTTCCTCAGGATACCGGGCTCTCGGCAGGCTCAGGTCCGCGGGAGCTCGGGCACCAGCGTCTGTCCTCTCCCGCTGCCGGCCAGCTACTGAGCGCTGTGGCTTGGCCTTTATACTTCCTGTCCCGCCCCTTGACTTCCGGGGGGTGGGGACAGGCCGCGGTGGCCTTGACTTCCTGGGGCGCCTGGGAGCCAGGCCGCCCCGCTACATGCAGTATCTCAGCATATTGGTCAAAGGTGTTAGGGAGGTGGTGACCTCAGAGAGAGATGCTGACATCAGTCAGGGGCGCAGGGCCAGGGAAACCTCAGAGACCCCTGTGGCTTTGATTTAGCAAGTCTCCTTCTCGAGGTCTCTCTTTGAGGACTGAGAGAGTATTAGGGTTCACGTATGTGAGTGCGAGCAGGAGCCTCTTTCGAGTTTTCTCCTTCCCTTTTACTGATTTTACTAGAAAACAGACGTCCCTGTTTAGAAGGTAAGAGCCTCCAAGAGGTTTTTGAACCTGCTCAGTCTGATCCACCTGGTGCCCGTTGAATTCTAGGCATGGAAAACACTAGTTCAAGGTGACAGAATTTTGTAGTCCACACGGGATTTTGTCCCGTGGAATCACTGGGGACATTAGGGTTTGTCCTTTTCGTTTTACCTTTTCCACCATCCCTCCTTCCTTTCTCTTCATCTCTTACTTCTTTTGTCCTTTCTCCTGTTCCCCTCCCACCACCAGGAGTGGTGTGTGTGTGTGTGTGTGTGTTGCTGGGGATGATCTTCACCTCCTCTTGTGGGAAGTTCATCCAAAACTGTGGGGTTGAAATAGTGCTTGGACTCCACAGACACTAGATGCTGCCATCCTGTGGCTTAGCGTTAGTGTCTCGGATGACTTGGGCAAGATCTCAACCTCCCCGCAACCGACTTCACTGCTGCCAGAATCCCTCCTGCCCCCACTGCTAGACCCGCCTCCCAGCTCAACCTTGGTGGGGGTCTAGAAGAGGTTTCTCATTCCCTTGCAGCAGGAGGGCGTCACGGCCAAAGTGAGGCACCAGCTCCGCATCATCCATCACTTGCTCCAGGTGCCTGAGACACTGCAGGGGTTGTGCCTCTGAGGCCTTCAGCAACTCCCGCTCCCTGTTGCAGGTACTGCTCTGGCTCACTGTAAATGGGGAGCTAGTGGAAGGGGAAATGGAGCCCCCTGGCACTCAGTGAAAGGGAAAGTGGTGGATTCTCCATCTCTTGAAGTCATTGAATGAAACTAGATGCCTTTCTGGAATGTTTGTGCCCAAAAAGTAACTATTGTCCTATACAGGAAGCCTATGATATGCAGGGGGTTAGATGAGATGCTCTAAAGGTCTCTTCTGGCCATAAAGTGTATTAATTTTGGAAACACTGAGTGTAGCATTGGGAGCAGCCTCTAATGTTTTACTGTCTAACCGGCTTGCTTCCTAGAATGAAGACGCATTGAGTGGGGTGATCCACAGAGAGTAGCTCAAACCTTCAAAGTGTCAGGCCAGCAGCAGGATATTAGCACTTCAGGGGATGGGTGGGTGTGGCAGTGACATCACAAAGGCCTTTTGCAGGAGCTCAGCCTATTGGTCAAAGTTGTTAGGGAGGTGGTGACCTCAGAGAGAGATGCTCACATCAGCCAGGCAAAACAGGGGCGCAGGGCCAGGGAAACCTCAGAGACCCCTGTGGCTTTGCTTCAGCAAGTCTCCTTCTCGAGCTCTCTTTGAGGACTGAGAGAGTATTAGGGTTCACATATGTGAGTGAGAGCAGGAGCCTCTTTCGAGTTTTCTCCTTTCCTTTTACCCATTTTACTAGAAAACAGAAGTCCCTGTTGAGAAAGTAAGTGCCTCGGAGAGGTTTGTAACCTGTTCAGTCTGATCCACCTGGTGCCATCTGAATTCTAGGCATGGAAAACACTAGTTTAAGGTGGCAGAATTTTATTCCCTCCCTGGGATTTTGTCCCGTAGAATCACTGGGGATATTAGGAAAACAACAAGGAGTCTGGTGGCACCTTAAAGACTAACAGATTTATTTGGGCATAAGCTTTCGTGAGTAAAAACCTCACTTCTTCGGATGCATAGAGTGAAAGTTACAGATGCAGGCATTATATACTGACACATGGAGAGCAGGGAGTTACTTCACAAGTGGAGAACCAGTGTTGACAGGGCCAATTCAAAAATCAGGGTGGATGTAGTCCACTCCCAATAATAGATGAGGAGGTGTCAATTCCAGGAGAGGAAAAGCTGCTTCTGTAGTGAGCCTGCCACTCCCAGTCCCTATTCAAGCCCAGATTAATGGTGTTGAATTTGCAAATGAATTTTAGTTCTGCTGTTTCTCTTTGAAGTCTGTTTCTGATGTTTTTTTGTTCAATGATAGTGTCTTTTAAATCTGTAATAGAATGACCAGGGAGATTGAAGTGTTCACTTACTGGCTTATGTATGTTACCACTCCTGATGTCCGATTTGTGTCCATTTATTCTTTTGCGGAGGGACTGTCCGGTTTGGCCAATGTACATGGGAGAGGGGCATTGCTGGCACATGATGGCATATATGACATTAGTGGATGTGCAGGTGAATGAGTCCCTGATGGTGTGGCTGATGTGGTTGGGTCCTCTGATGCTGTTGCCAGAGTAGATATGGGGACAGAGTAGGCAACGAGGTTTGCTACGGGGATAGGTTCCTGGGTTGGTGTTTCTGTGGTGTGGTGTGTAGTTGCTGGTGAGTATTTGCTTCAGGTTGGGGGGTTGTCTGTAAGCGAGGACTGGCCTGCCTCCCAAGGTCTGTGAGAGTGAGGGATCATTTTCCAGGATAGGTTGTAGATCGTGGATAATGCGCTGGAGAGGTTTTAGCTGGGGGCTGTATGTGATGGCCAGTGGTGTTCTGTTCTTGTTCTTGTTGGGCCTGTCCTGTAGTAGGTGATTTCTGGGTACCCGTCTTGCTCTGTCAATCTGTTTCCTCACTTCCCCAGGTGGGTATTGTAGTTTTACGAATGCTTGATAAAGATCTTGTAGGTGTTTGTCTCTGTCTGAGGGGTTGGAGCAAATTCGGTTGTATCTTAGGGCTTGGCTGTAGACAATGGATCGTGTGATGTGTCTTGGATGGAAGCCGGAGGCATGTAGGTACGTATAGCGGTCAGTAGGTTTCCGGTATAGGGTGGTGTTTATGTGACCATCACTTATTTGTACTGTAGTGTCCAGGAAGTGGATCTCTTGTGTGGACTGGTCCAGGCTGAGGTTGATGGTGGGGTGGAAATTGTTGAAGTCCAGGTGGAATTCTTCAAGGGCCTCCTTTCCGTGGGTCCATATGATGAAGATGTCGTCAATGTAGCGCAAGTAGAGGAGGGGCACTAGGGGACGAGAGCTGAGGAAGCGTTGTTCTAAGTCAGCCATAAAAATGTTGGCATACTGTGGGGCCATGCGAGTACCCATAGCAGTGCCACTGACTTGAAGGTATAAGTTGTCCCCAAATCTGAAGTGGTTGTGGGTGAGGACAAAGTCACAAAGCTCAGCCACCAGGCTTGCTGTGGCCTCATCAGGGATACTGTTCCTGACAGCTTGTAGTCCATCCTCATGTAGAATATTGGTATAAAGTGCTTCTACATGCATGGTGGCCAGGATGGTGTTTCCAGGAAGAACATCAATGCATTGTAGTTTCCTCAGGAAGTTGGTGGTGTCTCGAAGATAGCTGGGAGTGCTGGTAGCATAGGGCCTGAGGAGAGAGGCCAAATAGCCAGATAATCCTGCCGTCAGAGTGCCAATGCCTGAGATGATGGGGCGTCCAGGGTTTCCGGGTTTATGGATCTTGGGTAGCAGATAGAATACCCCTGGTCGGGGTTCTGGGGGTGTGTCCATGTAGATTTGTTCCCGTACTGTAGCTGGGAGTTTCTTGAGCAGATGGTGTAGTTTCTTTTGGTATTCCTCAGTGGGATCAGAGGATAGTGGCCTGTAGAATGTGGTCTTGGAGAGTTGCCTGGCAGCCTCCTGTTCATAATCTGACCTGTTCATTATGACTACAGCACCTCCTTTGTCAGCCCCTTTGATGATAATGTCAGAGTTGTTTCTGAGGCTGTGGATGGCATTACGTTCTGTACGGCTGAGGTTATGGGACAAGTGATGTTGTTTGTCCACAATTTCAGCCTGTGCACGTCTGCGGAAACACTCTATGTAGAGGTCCAGTCTGTCATTTCGACCGTCAGGAGGAGTCCACGCAGAATTCTTCTTTTTGTAGTGTTGGTAGGAGGGTTCCTGTGGGTCAGTGCACTGTTCAGTGGTGCGTTGAAAATATTCCTTGAGTCGGAGACGAGGAAAGTAGGCTTCCAGATCACCGCAGAACTGTATCATGTTCGTGGGGACGGTGGGACAGAAAGAGAGTCCCCGAGATAGGACAGACTCTTCTGCTGGGCTAAGCGTGTGGTTGGAAAGATTGACAATGTTGTTAGATGAGTTGAGGGTACCATTGTTATAGCCCCTAGTGGCAGGTATTAGTTTAGATAACTTACAGTCCTTTTTCCTCTGTAGAGAAGTGAAGTGTGCATTGTAAATGGCTTGTCTCATTTTTGTAAAGTCCAGCCACATGGAAGTTTGTGTAGAAGGCTGGTATTGTATGAGAGTCTCCAGTTCTGAGAGCTCATTCTTGATCTTCTCCTGTCTGCTGTACAGGATGCTGATCAGGTGGTTCCTCAGTTTCTTTGAGAGAGTGTGTGGCACAATCTCTCACCATACTCAGTGTAGTATGTTGATTGCAATGGATTTTTTACCTTCAGTCCTTTTGGTATGATGTCCATCTGTTTGCATTTGGAGAGGAAGATGATGTCTGTCTGTATCTGTGCAAGTTTTTTGTTGAGGTTGATGGATTTCCACTCCATACGGCTAAATTTAGTGCCTTGCATGGTGTCAAGTATCAGGGGGTAGCCATGTTAGTCTGTATCTACAAAAACAACAAGGAGTCTGGTGGCACCTTAAAGACTAACAGATTTATTTGGGCATAAGCTTTCGTGAGTAAAAACCTCACTTCTTCGGATGCATAGAGTGAAAGTTACAGATGCAGGCATTATATACTGACACATGGAGAGCAGGGAGTTACTTCACAAGTGGAGAACCAGTGTTGACAGGGCCAATTCAAAAATCAGGGTGGATGTAGTCCACTCCCAATAATAGATGAGGAGGTGTCAATTCCAGGAGAGGAAAAGCTGCTTCTGTAGTGAGCCAGCCACTCCCAGTCCCTATTCAAGCCCAGATTAATGGTGTTGAATTTGCAAATGAATTTTAATTCTGCTGTTTCTCTTTGAAGTCTGTTTCTGAAGGTTTTTTTGTTCAATGATAGTGACTTTTAAATCTGTAATAGAATGACCAGGGAGATTGAAGTGTTCACATACTGGCTTATGTATGTTACCATTCCTGATGTCCGACATGGGGACATTAGGGTTTGTCCTTTTCCTTTTACCTTTTCCTCCATCCCTCCTTCCTTTCTCTTCATCTCTTACTTCTTTTGTCCTTTCTCTTGTTCCCCTCACACCACCAGGAGTGGTGTGTGTGTGTGTGTGTGTGTGTGTGTGGTGCTGATGGTTCTCTTCTCCTCCCCTTGTGGGGAGTTGATCCAAAACTGTGGGGTTGAAATAGTGCTTGGACCCCACTGACAGTAGATACTGCCATTGTGTGACTTAGCATTAGTGTCTGGGATGACTTGGGTCAAGATCTCAACCTCCCTGCAACCCACTTCACTGCTGTCAGAATCCCTCCTGCACACCCTGTTAGAGCCGCCTCCCAGCCCAACCTGTGTCGGGGTGGAGAAGAGGGTTCTGATGACTTGAGCTGTGGTTTGGAGGTGGAATATCTGTGAAGGGCACTGAGCAGGAGGTAGCAGGAGCTCACCCTACAAGGAGGGGGGTTGGCTCTGGAGGTTTCTAGAAAGGACAAGAAGACTCCATTTTGGGGTTCAGGAGGTGAATTCATCTCTCCTTGATGGGCAGGTGCTGGGTGGAAATACTGCTGGTTCCAGGTTCCCTTAATTCCCCTGATTCCTCTGGGCGTTTGAGTCTCTGACAGGTTCTCGTTCCCTTGCAGCAGGAGGACGTCAGGGCCAAAATAATGCACCAGCTCCGCATCATCCTGCACTTACGCCACGTGCCTGAGACACTGCAGGGGCTGCGCCTCTGAGGCCTTCAGGAACTCCCGCTCCCTGCTGCAGGTACTGCTCTGGCTCACTGTAAATGGGGAGCTAGTGGAAGGGGAAATGGAGCCCCCTGGCCCTCACTAAAAGGGAAAGTGATGGATTCTCCATCTCTTAATGTCATTTAATTTAGACTAGATACCTTTCTGGAATGTTTGTGCCCAAAAAGTAACTATTGTACTATACAGGAAGCCCATGATATGCAGGGGCTTAGATTAGATGCTCTAAAGGTCTCTTCTGGCCATAAAGTGTAGTAATTTTGGAAACACGGAGTGTAGCATTGGGAGCAGCCTCTGATGTTTTACTGTCTAGCCGGCTTGCTTCCTAGAATGAAGACCCATTGAGTGGGGTGATTCACACAGAGTAGCTCAAACCTTCAAAGTGTCAGGCCAGCAGGAGGACATTAGCACTTCAGGGTTTGGTTGGGTGTGGCAGTGACATCACAAAGGCCTTTTGCAGGACGTCAGCTTATTGGTCAAATGTGTTAGGGAGGTGGTGACCTCAGAGAGAGATGCTGACATCAGAGAGAGATGCTGACATGAGGGCCAGGGAAACCTCAGAGACCCCTCTGGCTTTGCTTCAGCAAGTCTCCTCCTTGAGGTCTCTCTTTGAGGAAAGTAAGTGCCTCGGAGAGGTTTGTATCCTGTTCAGTCTGATCCACCTGGTGCCAGCTGAATTCTAGGCATGGAAAACACTAGTTCAAGGTGGCAGAATTTTATTCCCTCCCTGTGATTTTGTCCCGTAGAATCACAGGGGACATTAGTGTTTGTCCTTTTCGTTTTACCTTTTCCTCCATCCCTCCTTCCTTTCTCTTCATCTCTTACTTCTTTTGTCCTTTCTCCTGTTCCCCTCCCACCTCCAGGAGTGGTGTGTGTGTTGCTGGGGGTGCTCTTCACCTCCCCTTGTGGGAAGTTGATCCAAATCTGTCGGGTTCAAATAGTGCTTGGACTCCACTGACACTAGATGCTGCCATCCTGTGGCTTAGCATTAGTGTCTGGGACAACTTGGGGCAAGATCTCAACTTCCCCGCAACCCACTTCACTGCTGGCAGAATCCCTCCTGCCCCCCCTGCTAGGGCCGCCTCCCTGCGCAACCTGGGTTGGGGTGGAGAAGAGGGTTCTGATAACTTGAGCTGTGGTTTGAAGGTAGAACAGCTGTCAAGGGTATTGAGGGGGAGGTAGCAGGAGCTCACCCTACAAGGTGGTGGGTTGGCACTGGAGGTTACTAGAAAGGACAAGAAGACTCCATTCTGGGGTTCAGGAGGTGAATTCATCCCTCAGTGGTGGGCAGGTAGTCAGTTTAAATACTGCTGGTTCCAGGTGCCCTTAATTCCCCCTGATTCCTCGGGGCGTTTGAGTCTCTGACAGGTTCTCGTTCCCTTGCAGGAGGAGGACGTCACGGCCAAAGTGATGCACCCGCATCATCCGCCACTTGCGCCAGGTGCCTGAGACACTGCAGGGGCTGTTCCTCTGAGGCCTTAGCAACTCCCTCTCCCTGCTGCAGGTACTGCTCTGGCTCACTGTAAATGGGGAGCTAGTGGAAGGGGAAATGGAGCCCCCTGGCACTCACTAAAAGGGAAAGTGGTGGATTCTCCATCTCTTGATGTCATTGAATGAAGACTAGATGCCTTTCTGGAATGTGTGTGCCCAAAAAGTAACTATTGTACTATACAGGAGGCCTATGATATGCAGGGGCTTAGATGAGATGCTCTAAAGGTCTCTTGTGGCCATAAAGTCTACAAATTTTGGAAACACCGAGTGTAGTATTGGGAGCAGCCTCTGATGTTTTACTGTCTAGCCGGCTTGCTTCCTAGAATGAAGACGCATTGAGTGGGGTGATCCACAGAGAGTACCTGTGTCAAGGCTGTATCCCCACTTTGAAGTTTAGGGTACAAATGTAGGGGCCTGCATGAAAACTTCTAAGCTTAACCACCATCCCAAGGCTAATTTCCTCCCCTGGGTAGCCTTGAGAAACCTTTCAGCAATTCCCTGGTGAATACAGATCCAAACCCCTTGGATCTTAAAACAAGGAGAAATAAACCATCCCCCCTCCTTCCTCCCACCAACTTCTGGTGAATACAGATCCAACCCCCTTGGATCTAAAAGAAGGAGAAATTAACCATTCCCCTCCTTCCTCCCACCAACTCCTGGTGAATCAAGATCCAAACTCCTTGGATCTTAAAACAAGGAAAAATCAATCTGGTTCTTAAAAATAAGGCTTTTAATTAAAGAAAAAGGTAAAAATCATCTCTGTAAAATCAGTATGGAAATTAACCTTACAGGGTAATCAAACTTAAAGAGCTCAGAGGACTCCCCTCTAGTCTTAGGTTCAAAGTACAGCAAACAAAGATAAACACTCTAGTAAAAGGTACATTTACAAGTTGAGAAAACAAAGGAAAACTAACACGCCTTGTTTGAAATAGGAGAGACTTGTTTAGAAAGATGTGGAGAACCCGGATTGATGTCTGGTCCCTCTCAGTCCCGAGGGCGAACACCCACACAAACAAAGAACACAAACAAAAGCCTTCCCCT
The DNA here is from genome assembly GCF_011386835.1 of Chrysemys picta bellii. Lineage (NCBI taxonomy): Eukaryota > Metazoa > Chordata > Testudines > Emydidae > Chrysemys > Chrysemys picta. The sequence continues at coordinate 5,123 of NW_027053113.1, read as the reverse complement.
CCCCAAGATTTGAAAGTATCTTGTCCCCTTATTGGTCCTTTAGGTCAGATGCCAGCCAGGTTACCTGAGCTTCTTAACCCTTTAGAGGGAAAAGGATTTTGGAGTCTCTGGCCAGGAGGATTTTATAGTACTGTACACAGGACAGCTGTTACCCTTCCCTTTATAGTTATGACAACCTCAAACCTTCAAAGTGTCAGGCCAGCAGCAGGACATTAGCACTTCAGGGTTTGGTTGGGTGTGGCAGTGACATCACAAAGGCCTTTTGCAGGATGTCAGCTTATTAGTCAAATGTGTTAGGGAGGTGGTGACCTCCGAGAGAGATGCTGACATCAGCCTGGCAGGACAGGAGCACAGGGCCAGGGAAACCTCAGAGACCCTGTGGCTTTGCTTCAGCAAGTCTCCTTCTCGGGGTCTTTCTTTGAGGACTGAGAGAGTATTAGGGTTCACGTACGTGAGTGCGTGCAGGAGCCTCTTTCGAGTTTTCTCCTTTCCTTTTACTGATTTTACTAGAAAACAGACGTCCCTGTTTAGAAGGTAAGAGCCTCCAAGAGGTTTTGGCAGCTGCTCAGTCTGATCCACGTGGTGCCAGCTGAATTCTAGGCATGGAAAACAGTAGTTTAAGATGGCAGAATTTTATTCCATCCCTTGGATTTTGTGCCGTAGAATCACTGGGGACATTAGGGTTTGTCCTTTTTGTTTTACCTTTTCCTCCATCCCTCCTTCCTTTCTCTTCATCTCTTACTTCTTTTGTCCTTTCTCCTGTTCCCCTCCCACCACCAGGAGTGGTGTGTGTGTGTGTGTGTGTGTGTGTGTTGCTGGGGGTGCTCATCACCTCTCCTTGTGGGAAGTTCATCGAAAACTGTGGGGTTGAAATAGTGTTTGGACTCCACTGACACTAGATGCTGCCATCCTGTGGCTTAGCATTAGTGTCTGGGATGACTTGGGTCAAGATCTCAACTTTCCCGCAACCCACTTCACTGCTGCCAGAATCCCTCCTGCCCCCCCTGCTAGAGCCGCCTCCCTGGCCAACCTGGGTGGGGGTGGAGAACAGTGTTTTTTTCATACGTTCATAGATTCTAGGACTGGAAGGGACCTCGAGAGGTCATCGAGTCCAGTCCCCTGCCCGCATGGCAGGACCATGTAACGGACTTATTAGATAAGGGAAATGCGGTGGACCTAATATACCTGGATTTCAGTAAAGCGTTTGATACTGTACCCCATGAGGAATTATTGGTTAAACTGGAAAACATGGGGATCGATATGAAAATCCAGAGGTGGATAAAGAATTGGTTAATGGGGAGAATGCAGCGGGTCGTATTAAAGGGTGAACTGTCGGGTTGGAGGGAGGTTACTAGTGGAGTGCCTCAAGGTTCGGTTTTGGGACCCATTTTATTTAATCTATTTATAACTGACCTCGGAACCGATTGCAAGAGTGGGCTGATAAAGTTTGCGGATGATACGAAGGTGGGAGGAGTTGCAAATTCGGAGGAGGATAGGGATATTCTGCAGGGAGACTTGAATGAGCTTGTGAATTGGAGTGTCAGAAATAAGATGAAATTTAATAGTGAAAAGTGTAAGGTGATGCACTTGGGGATGACTAATAACAATTTTAGTTACAAGATGGGGACGCATTGGTTAGAAGTAACGGAAGAGGAGAAGGACCTAGGGGTCCTTGTAGACCGCAGGATGACTATGAGTCGACAATGTGACGTGGCTGTGAAAAAAGCCAATGCGGTCTTGGGATGTATTAGGCGAGGTATATCTAGTAGGGATAAGGAGGTCCTGCTTCCGTTGTATACGGCGCTGGTGAGACCTCATTTGGAGTACTGTGTGTAGTTCTGGTCTCCCATGTTTAAAAAAGATGAACTCAAATTGGAACGGGTGCAGAGAAGGGCGACTAGGATGATCAGAGGAATGGAAAACCTGTCGTATGAAAAGAGATTAGAGGAGCTCGGGTTGTTTAGTCTGACAAAACGAAGGCTGAGGGGGGATATGATTGCTATCTTTAAATATATCAGAGGGATAAATACAAGGGAGGGAGAGGAATTATTTCAGCTGAGTACTAATGTGGACACGAGAACCAATGGATATAAACTGGCCGTGGGGAAGTTCAGGCTTGAAATCAGACGAAGGTTTCTGACCGTCAGAGGGGTGAAATATTGGAACGGCCTTCCGAGGGAAACGGTGGGGGCAACGGACCTGTCTGGTTTTAAGATTAAGTTGGATAAGTTTATGGAGGGAATGGTTTAATGGTAAAACATAGTAGCCGAGGAAAACCAAGCAATGGTACGTAAATAGCATAATGGCAAAGAAGGGTCAGGCTAGAGACTCTTGCCTACATGCTCGGGGTATTACTGATCGCCATATTTGGGGTCGGGAAGGAATTTTCCTCCAGGGTAGATTGGCTGAGCCGCTGGAGGTTTTTCGCCTTCCTCCGCAGCATGGGGCAGGGATCACTAGCAGGAGGGTCCCTGCCGATTGAAGTCACTAAAACACAGGATTGGGGACTTCAACGGCACAGTCCAGGGAAGGGTCTTGTGGCCTGCAGCATGCAGGGGGTCAGACCAGATGATCATAATGGTCCCTTCTGACCTTAAAGTCTATGAGACCAAATACCATCCCTGATAGACATTTATCTAACCTACTCTTAAATATCTCAAGAGATGGAGATTCCACAACCTCCCTCGGCAATTTATTCCAGTGTTTAACCACCCTGACCGTTAGGAACTTTTTCCTAATGTCCAACCTAGACCTCCCTTGCTGTAGTTTAAACCCATTGCTTCTGGTTCTATCCTTAGAGGCTAAGGTGAACAAGTTTTCTCCCTCCTCCTTATGACACCCTTTTAAATACCTGAAAACTGCTATCATGTCTCCTCTCAGTCTTCTCTTTTCCAAACTAAACAAAGCCAATTCTTTCAGCCTTCCTTCATAGGTCATGTTCTCAAGACCTTTAATCATTCTTGTTGCTCTTCTCTGGACCCTTTCCAATTTCTCCACATCTTTTTTAAAATGCGGTGCCCAGAACTGGACACAATACTCCAGCTGAGGCCTAATCAGAGCAGAGTAGAGCGGAAGAATGACTTCTCGTGTCTTGCTCACAACACACCTGTTAATACATCCCAGAATCAGGTTTGCTTTTTTTGCAACAGCATCACACTGTTGACTCATATTTAGCTTGTGGTCCACTATAACCCCTAGATCCCTTTCTGCCGTACTCCTTCCTAGACAGTCTCTTCCCATTCTGTATGTGTGAAACTGATTGTTCCTTCCTAAGTGGAGCACTTTGCATTTGTCTTTGTTAAACTTCATCCTGTTTAACTCAGACCATTTCTCCAATTTGTCCAGATCATTTTGAATTATGACCCTGTCCTCCAAAGCAGTTGCAATCCCTCCCAGTTTGGTATCATCCGCAAACTTAATAAGCGTACTTTCTATGCCAATATCTAAGTCGTTGATGAAGATATTGAACAGCGCCGGTCCCAAAACAGACCCCTGCGATACCCCACTCGTTATGGCTTTCCAGCAGGATTGGGAACTATTAATAACAACTCTCTGAGTACGGTTATCCAGCCAGTTATGCACCCACCTTATAGTAGCCCCATCTAAATTGTATTTGCCTAGTTTATCAATAAAAATATCATGCGAGACCGTATCAAATGCCTTACTAAAGTCTAGGTATACCACATCCACAGCCTCACCCTTATCCACAAGGCTCGTTATCTTATCAAAGAAAGCTATCAGATTGGTTTGACATGATTTGTTCTTCACAAATCCATGCTGGCTGTTCCCTATGACCTTACCACCTTCCAAGTGTTTGCAGATGATTTCCTTAATTACTTGCTCCATTATCTTCCCTGGCACAGAAGTTAAACTCACTGGGGTCTGTAGTTTCCTGGGTTGTTTTTATTTCCCTTTTTATAGATGGGCACTATATTTGCCCTTTTCCAGTCTTCTGGAATCTCTCCCGTCTCCCATGATTTTCCAAAGATAATAGCTAGAGGCTCAGATACCTCCTCTATTAGCTCCTTGAGTATTCTAGGATGCATTTCATCAGGCCCGGGTGACTTGCAGGCATCTAACTTTTCTAAGTGATTTTTAACTTGTTCTTTTTTTATTTTATCTGCTAAACCTACCCCCTTCCCATTAGCATTCACTATGTTAGGCATTCCTTCAGACTTCTCGGTGAAGACCGAAACAAAGAAGTCATTAAGCATCTCCGCCATTTCCAAGTTTCCTGTTACTGTTTCTCCCTCTTCACTAAGCAGTGGGCCTACCCTGTCTTTGGTCTTCCTCTTGCTTCTAATGTATTGATAAAAAGTCTTCTTGTTTGCTTCTAATGTATTGATAAAAAGTCTTCTTGTTTCCCTTTATTCCCGTAGCTAGTTTGAGCTCATTTTGTGCCTTTGCCTTTCTAATCTTGCCCCTGCATTCCTGTGTTGTTTGCCTATATTCATCCTTTGTAATCTGTCCCAGTTTCCATTTTTTATATGACTCCTTTTTATTTTTTAGATCATGCAAGATCTCATGGTTAAGCCAAGGTGGTCTTTTGCCACATTTTCTATCTTTCCTAACCAGCGGAATAGCTTGCTTTTGGGCCCTTAATAGTGTCCCTTTGAAAAACTGCCAACTCTCCTCAGTTGTTTTTCCCCTCAGTCTTGATTCCCATGGGACCTTACCTATCAGCTCTCTGAGCTTACCAAAATCTGCCTTCCTGAAATCCATTGTCTCTATTTTGCTGTTCTCCCTTCTACCCTTCCTTAGAATTGCAAACTCTATGATTTCATGATCACTTTCACCCAGGCTGCCTTCTACTTTCAAATTCTCAACGAGTTCCTCCCTATTTGTTAAAATCAAGTCTAGAACAGCTTCCCCCCAGTAGCTTTTTCAACCTTCTGAAATAAAAAGTTGTCTCCAATGCAGTCCAGGAATTTGTTGGATAGTCTGTGCCCCGCTGTGTTATTTTCCCAACATATAGCCAGATTGTTGAAGTCCCCCATCACCACCAAATCTTGGGCTTTGGATGATTTTGTTAGTTGCTTCAAAAAAGCCTCATCCACCTCTTCCACCTGGTTAGGTGGCCTGTAGTAGACTCCTAGCATGACATCTCCCTTGTTTTTTACCCC
>NW_027053112.1:0-59000 GCF_011386835.1 Chrysemys picta bellii | reverse complement strand
ATTCACCTCCTGAACCCCAGAATGGAGTCTTCTTGTCCTTTCTAGTAACCTCCAGTGCCAACCCCCCTCCTTGAAGGATGAGCTCCTGCTATCTCCCCCTCAGTGCCCTTGACAGCTGTTCCACCTCCAAACCACAGCTCAAGTTATTAGTACCTTTGGACACAGACTGGCTAACCTAGTGAGGAGGGCTTTAAACTAGGTTCGAACGGGACAGATGAGCAAAGCCCACAGATAAGTGGGGAACATGGAGACCGGGGAGATGGGTCAAAAACGAGAGGGAGTGTGGGCTATATTGTCAGAGGGAAAGGAGGGTCAGGACAAAACTGGGAGGAAAGATCAAACCAGTATCTTAGATGCCTATATACAAATGCGAGAAGTATGGGGAATAAGCAGGAAGAACTGGAAGTGCTAATAAATAAACACAACTATGACATTGTTGGCATCACTGAAACTTGGTGGGATAATACACATGATTGGAATGTTGGTGTGGATGGGTACAGCTTGCTCAGGAAGGATAGACAGGGGAAAAAGGGAGGAGGTGTTGCCTTGTATATTAAAAATGTACACACTTGGACTGAGGTAGAGATGGACATAGGAGACGGAAGTGTTGAGAGTCTCTGGGTTAGGCTAAAAGGGGTAAAAAACAAGGGAGATGTCATGCTAGGAGTCTACTACAGGCCACCTAACCAGGTGGAAGAGGTGGATGAGGCTTTTTTTAAGCAACTAACAAAATCATCCAAAGCCCAAGATTTGGTGGTGATGGGGGACTTCAACTATCCGGCTATATGTTGGGAAAATAACACAGCGGGGCACAGACTATCCAACAAATTCCTGGACTGCATTGGAGACAACTTTTTATTTCAGAAGGTTGAAAAAGCTACTGGGGGGAAGCTGTTCTAGACTTGATTTTAACAAATAGGGAGGAACTCGTTGAGAATTTGAAAGTAGAAGGCAGCCTGGGTGAAAGTGATCATGAAATCATAGAGTTTGCAATTCTAAGGAAGGGTAGAAGGGAGAACAGCAAAATAGAGACAATGGATTTCAGGAAGGCAGATTTTGGTAAGCTCAGAGAGCTGATAGGTAAGGTCCCATGGGAATCAAGACTGAGGGGAAAAACAACTGAGGAGAGTTGGCAGTTTTTCAAAGGGACACTATTAAGGGCCCAAAAGCAAGCTATTCCGCTGGTTAGGAAAGATAGAAACTGTGGCAAAAGACCACCTTGGCTTAACCATGAGATCTTGCATGATCTAAAAAATAAAAAGGAGTCATATAAAAAATGGAAACTGGGACAGATTACAAAGGATGAATATAGGCAAACAACACAGGAATGCAGGGGCAAGATTAGAAAGGCAAAGGCACAAAATGAGCTCAAACTAGCTACGGGAATAAAGGGAAACAAGAAGACTTTTTATCAATACATTAGAAGCAAGAGGAAGACCAAAGACAGGGTAGGCCCACTGCTTAGTGAAGAGGGAGAAACAGTAACAGGAAACTTGGAAATGGCGGAGATGCTTAATGACTTCTTTGTTTCGGTCTTCACCGAGAAGTCTGAAGGAATGCCTAACATAGTGAATGCTAATGGGAAGGGGGTAGGTTTAGCAGATAAAATAAAAAAAGAACAAGTTAAAAATCACTTAGAAAAGTTAGATGCCTGCAAGTCACCCGGGCCTGATGAAATGCATCCTAGAATACTCAAGGAGCTAATAGAGGAGGTATCTGAGCCTCTAGCTATTATCTTTGGAAAATCATGGGAGACGGGAGAGATTCCAGAAGACTGGAAAAGGGCAAATATAGTGCCCATCTATAAAAAGGGAAATAAAAACAACCCAGGAAACTACAGACCCCAGTGAGTTTAACTTCTGTGCCAGGGAAGATAATGGAGCAAGTAATTAAGGAAATCATCTGCAAACACTTGGAAGGTGGTAAGGTGATAGGGAACAGCCAGCATGGATTTGTGAAGAACAAATCATGTCAAACCAATCTGATAGCTTTCTTTGATAGGATAATGAGCCTTGTGGATAAGGGTGAGGCTGTGGATGTGGTATACCTAGACTTTAGTAAGGCATTTGATACGGTCTCGCATGATATTCTTATTGATAAACTAGGCAAATACAATTTAGATGGGGCTACTATAAGGTGGGTGCATAACTGGCTGGATAACCGTACTCAGAGAGTTGTTATTAATAGTTCCCAATCCTGCTGGAAAGCCATAATGAGTGGGGTATCGCAGGGGTCTGTTTTGGGACCGGCGCTGTTCAATATCTTCATCAACGACTTAGATATTGGCATAGAAAGTACGCTTATTAAGTTTGCGGATGATACCAAACTGGGAGGGATTGCAACTGCTTTGGAGGACAGGGTGACAGATAATTCAAAATGATCTGGACAAATTGGAGAAATGGTCTGAGTTAAACAGGATGAAGTTTAACAAAGACAAATGCAAAGTGCTCCACTTAGGAAGGAACAATCAGTTTCACACATACAGAATGGGAAGAGACTGTCTAGGAAGGAGTACGGCAGAAAGGGATCTAGGGGTTACAGTGGACCACAAGCTAAATATGAGTCAACAGTGTGATGCTGTTGCAAAAAGAGCAAACCTGATTCTGGGATGTATTAACAGGTGTGTTGTGAGCAAGACACGAGAAGTCATTCTTCCGCTCTACTCTGCTCTGGTTAGGCCTCAGCTGGAGTATTGTGTCCAGTTCTGGGCACCGCATTTTAAAAAAGATGTGGAGAAATTGGAAAGGGTCCAGAGAAGAGCAACAAGAATGATTAAAGGTCTTGAGAACATGACCTATGAAGGAAGGCTGAAAGAATTGGCTTTGTTTAGTTTGGAAAAGAGAAGACTGAGAGAAGACATGATAGCAGTTTTCAGGTATTTAAAAGGGTGTCATAAGGAGGAGGGAGAAAACTTGTTCACCTTAGCCTCTAAGGATAGAACCAGAAGCAATGGGTTTAAAGTGCAGCAAGGGAGGTCTAGGTTGGACATTAGGAAAAAGTTCCTAACTGTCAGGGTGGTTAAACACTGGAATAAATTGCCGAGGGAGGTTGTGGAATCTCCATCTCTTGAGATATTTAAGAGTAGGTTAGATAAATGTCTATCAGGGATGGTCTAGATGGTATTTGGTCCTGCCATGCGGGCAGGGGACTGGACTCGATGACCTCTCGAGGTCCCTTCCAGTCCGATAATCTATGAATGTATGAAAAAAACACTGTTCTCCACCCCCACCCAGGTTGGCCAGGGAGGCGGCTCTAGCAGGGGGGGCAGGAGGGATTCTGGCAGCAGTGAAGTGGGTTGCGGGGAAGTTGAGATCTTGACCCAAGTCATCCCAGACACTAATGCTAAGCCACAGGATGGCAGCATCTAGTGTTAGTGGAGTCCAAACACTATTTCAACCCTACAGTTTTCGAGGAACAGGAGAAAGGACAAAAGAAGTAAGAGATGAAGAGAAAGGAAGGAGGGATGGAGGAAAAGGTAAAACAAAAAGGACAAATCCTAATGTCCCCAGTGATTCTACGGCACAAAATCCAAGGGATGGAATAAAATTCTGCCATCTTAAACTACTGTTTTCCATGCCTAGAATTCAGCTGGCACCACGTGGATCAGACTGAGCAGCTGCCAAAACCTCTTGGAGGCTCTTACCTTCTAAACAGGGACGTCTGTTTTCTAGTAAAATCAGTAAAAGGAAAGGAGAAAACTCGAAAGAGGCTCCTGCACGCACTCACGTACGTGAACCCTAATACTCTCTCAGTCCTCAAAGAAAGACCCCGAGAAGGAGACTTGCTGAAGCAAAGCCACAGGGTCTCTGAGGTTTCCCTGGCCCTGTGCTCCTGTCCTGCCAGGCTGATGTCAGCATCTCTCTCTGAGGTCACCACCTCCCTAACACATTTGACCAATAAGCTGACATCCTGCAAAAGGCCTTTGTGATGTCACTGCCACACCCAACCAAACCCTGAAGTGCTAATGTCCTGCTGCTGGCCTGACACTTTGAAGGTTTGAGGTTGTCATAACTATAAAGGGAAGGGTAACAGCTGTCCTGCGTACAGTACTATAAAATCCCTCCTGGCCAGAGACTCCAAAATCCTTTTCCCTGTAAAGGGTTAAGAAGCTCAGGTAACCTGGCTGGCATCTGACCTAAAGGACCAATAAGGGGACAAGATACTTTCAAATCTTGGGGAGGGGAAGGCTTTTGTTTGTGTTCTTTGTTTGTGTGGGTGTTCGCCCTCGGGACTGAGAGGGACCAGACATCAATCCAGGTTCTCCACATCTTTCTAAACAAGTCTCTCCTATTTCAAACAAGGCGTGTTAGTTTTCCTTTGTTTTCTCAATTTGTAAATGTACCTTTTACTAGAGTGTTTATCTTTGTTTGCTGTACTTTGAATCTAAGACTAGAGGGGAGTCCTCTGAGCTCTTTAAGTTTGATTACCCTGTAAGGTTAATTTCCATACTGATTTTACAGAGATGATTTTTACCTTTTTCTTTAATTAAAAGCCTTATTTTTAAGAACCTGATTGATTTTTCCTTGTTTTAAGATCCAAGGAGTTTGGATCTTGATTCACCAGGAGTTGGTGGGAGGAAGGAGGGGAATGGTTAATTTCTCCTTCTTTTAGATCCAAGGGGGTTGGATCTGTATTCACCAGGGAATTGGTGAAAGGTTTCTCAAGGCTACCCAGGGAAGGAAATTAGCCTTGGGATGGTTGCAGCGGACCAGAGCTAAGCTGGTAGTTAAGCTTAGAAGTTTTCATGCAGGCCCCTACATTTGTACCCTAAAGTTCAAAGTGGGGATACAGCCTTGACATGGTGGTAGCGGTGGGATCATTTTAAACCCAAAGCCAGTGAGATTTTTTTTTCTTTCTAGCTGCTTGAAAAGCAGAGCTGGAGATAGATGCATATCTTCTCTCTCCTTGCCTGAAGGCAGAGGTGTTAAGTTTTTTTAACAAGGTCCTTTGTTAAGAGAAGTGTTCAAATGAGCAAACGACAGGGTAAAAGGAATTTACAAGCTGAATTGGTTTTTTTTTCTTTTTACATCCTCGGGAGTAGCTAGTTAGAAAGTCTCTCTTAACTCAGCAGCAGCCAGAGCTGAGAGCTTCCCAGTTTCAGTCAACTGCAGAGGGGGTGACCCAGCACAAGAAAACAGGAAAATGACTACCAAAGAAGTAGCTAAAAAAATAGAACTGGCCAAACTAAAAGCAGAAGAAAATGAAAGAAAACATCAGAGACTGCTTCAATTAACAAAACTCAAGACACAGCAGAGAAAAAGAGAAGAAAAAGCCAAAGAGGAGGCCCACAAGAGAGAGATGAAGTTGAAAGAAAAAGAAATGGAGCTGAAAAAAAAAAGAGATGGAGGAGAGAGAAAAAGAAAGGAAGCATGAACTGGAAGTAGCAAAGGCTAAGCAAGCTTTCACCCCCATCCCTGTTCCTGAGCCGTCCACCAGGGCCCCGGCTGTGTTACCAGAGACCCAGACAAAGGTGGTGGAACCGGATCCCCTGCCAACGACTGCAACAGCCGTAGTGAATCCAATCCCAGAGACCCAGCCAAAGCCAGTCCCAGAACCGGAACTGGCAACGCAACCAGCACCAGGACCATTGCCAGCACTGAGTCCAGCGCTTGCAAACCCGTCTACAACTCCAACGCCAGAGGGCACCAGCGAGCCTGACCTGGCGGAAGCAGCAGATAACCCTACCCAAGAGGCTCAGCCAGAGCCTGAGATACCACATAGTGCACCAGTGGACAGCGGATCACAGTCAATGGAAACAGCCCCAGCACCTGCATCACTTCCAGAGGGACCAAGCCCCAGTCCACAATCCAAGGAGGAACTGATGTCTCCAGCATCAAGGAAACAGTTCCAGGCCGAGCAGGAAGCAGATAACAGCCTTCAGAAAGTTTGGGCGGCGGCGTGGAGCACCCCACCGCCTCTCAGCTCTTCTAACCGATCCCGGTTTGTTATAGAACAAGGACTTTTATACAAGGAGACTCTTTCTGGTGGGCACCAGAAAAACTGGCATCCTCAAAGACAGTTGGTAGTTCCCACTAAGTATCGGGTAAAGCTCTTGAGCTTAGCCCACGATCATCCCAGTGGCCATTCTGGGGTGAACAGAACCAAGGACCGGTTGGGGAAGTCCTTCCACTGGGAGGGAATGGGCAAGGACGTTGCTAATTATGTCCGGTCTTGTGAGGTGTACCAACGAGTGGAAAAGCCCCAAGACCAGGTTAAAGCCCCTCTCCAGCCACTACCCATAATTAAGGTCCCATTTCAGCACGTAGCTGTGAATATTCTGGGTCCTTTTCCCAAAAAGACACCCAAAGGAAAGCAGTACGTACTGACTTTCATGGATTTTGTTACCCGATGGCCGGAAGCAGTACCCTTAAGCAACACCAGGGCTAAAAGTGTGTGCCAGGCATTAACAGACATTTTTGCCGGGGTAGATTGGCCCTCCAACATCCTTGCAGATTCGGGAACTAATTTCCTGGCAGGGACCATGAAAAACCTGTGGGAAGCTCATGGGGTGAATCACTTGGTTGCCACCCCTTACCACCATAAAACCAATGGCCTGGTGGAGAGGTTTAATAAAACTTTGGGGGCCATAATATGTAAATTCATAAATGAACACTCCAATAATTGGGACCTAGTGTTGCAGCAGTTGCTTTTCGCCTACAGGGCTGTACCACATCCCAGTTTAGGGTTTTCACCATTTGAACTTGTGTATGGCCGCAAGGTTAAGGGGCCATTACAGTTGGTGAAACAGCAATGGGAGGGGCTTACGCCTTCTCCAGGAACTAACATTCTAAACTTTGTAAGCAACCTACAAAGCACCCTCCGACACTCTTTAGCCCTTGCTAAAGAAAACCTAAAAAATGCTCAGAAAGAGTAAAAAGGCCTGGTATGATAAACATTCCAGAGAACGGTCCTTCAAAGTAGGAAACCAAGTCATGGTCTTAAAGGCGCTCCAGGCCCATAAAATGGAAGCGTCGTGGAAAGGACCATTCGCGGTCCAGGAGCGCCTAGGAGCTGTTAATTATCTCATAGCCTCCCCCACCTCCAACATAAAGCCCAAGGTATACCATGTTAATTCTCTTAAGCCCTTTTATTCCAAAAAATTAAACGTTTGCCAGTTTACAGCCCAGAAAACAAATAACGCAAAGTGGCCTAAAGGTGTCTATTACGAAGAAAAAAAGGATGGTGGCGTAGAAGAGGTGAACCTCTCCACGACCCTTGGACGTCTGCAGCGACAGCAGATCAAGGAGCTGTGCACAAGCTTTGCACCAATTTTCTCAGCCACTCCAAAACGGACCGAACGGGCATACCACTCCATTAACACAGGTAATGCTCACCCAATTAGAACCCCACCCTACCGGGAGTCACCTCATGACAAAACTGCTATACAAAGGGAGATCCAGGACATACTACTGATGGGTATAATCCGCCCCTCTAATAGGTGGTGGGAGGGGAACAGGAGAAAGGACAAAAGAAGTAAGAGATGAAGAGAAAGGAAGGAGGGATGGAGGAAAAGGTAAAACGAAAAGGACAAACCCTAATGTCCCCAGTGATTCTACGGGACAAAATCCCAGGGAGGGAATAAAATTCTGACACATTAAACTAGTGTTTTCCATGCCTAGAATTCAGCTGGCACCAGATGGATCAGACTGAGCAGGTTCCAAAACCTCTTGGAGGCTCTTACCTTCTCAACAGGGACGTCTGTTTTCTAGTAAAATCAGTAAAAGGAAAGGAAAAAACTCGAAAGAGGCTCCTGCTCGCACTCAAATACGTGAACCCTAATACTCTCTCAGTCCTCAAAGAGAGACTTGGAGAAGGAGTGGCGAACAGCAGAGGCTAAGAGCGGGAGTTTGACTGGGAGTTCGCTTGGGGAGAGCTCACTGAGGCTTACATCTGCAGGTTTCTCTGAGTAGTTCCTGCAACAGTTGAGGAAGTTCTTAAGAAGACGGTGATGTGGAAGGTGAGCGATCAGAGATGACCTTGAGCGGATCACTGCAGACTATGTGGCTCTGGGAAGAAGGATAAAGGAGTTTGAGGCGCAAGTGGTGTTCTCGTCCATCCTCCCTGTGCAAGGAAAAGGCCGGGGTAGAGACCGTCGAATCGTGGAAGTCAACGAATGGCTACGCAGGTGGTGTCGGAGAGAAGGCTTTGGATTCTTCGACCATGGGATGGTGTTCCAAGAAGGAGGAGTGCTAGGCAGAGACGGGCTCCACCTAACGAAGAGAGAGAAGAGCATCTTCGCCAGCAGGCTGGCTAACCTAGTGAGGAGGGCTTTAAACTAGGTTCACAGGGGGAAGGAGACCAAAGCCCTGAGGTAAGTGGGGAAATGGGATCCTGGGAGGAAGCACAAGCAGGAGAGCGCAAGGGGGGAGGACTCCTGTCTCATGCTGAGAAAGAGGGACGATCGATGAGTTATCTTAAGTGCCTATACACAAATGCAAGAAGCCTGGGAAACAAGCTGGGAGAACTGGAAGTCCTGGCACAGTCAGGGAACTATGATGTGATTGGAATAACAGAGACTTGGTGGGATAACTCACATGACTGGAGTACTGTCATGGATGGATATAAACTGTTCAGGAAGGACAGGCAGGGCAGAAAAGGTGGGGGAGTTGCATTGTATGTAAGAGAGGAGTATGAGTGCTCAGAGGTCCGGTATGAAACTGTAGAAAAACCTGAGAGTCTCTGGATAAAGTTGAAAAGTGTGAGCAACAAGGGGGATGTCGTGGTTGGAGTCTGGTATAGACCACCAGACCAGGGGGATGAGGTGGACGAGGCTTTCTTCTGGCAACTAGCAGAAGTTGCTAGATCGCAGGCCCTGGTTCTCATGGGAGACTTTAATCACCCTGATATCTGCTAGGAGAGCAATACAGCGGTGAACAGACAATCCAGGAAGTTTTTGGAACGTGTAGGGCACAATTTCCTGGTGCAAGTGCTGGAGGAACCAACTAGGGGCAGAGTTTTTCTTGACCTGCTGCTCACAAACAGGGAAGAATTAGTAGGGGAAGCAAAAGTGGATGGGAACCTGGGAGGCAGTGACCATGAGATGGTCGAGTTCAGGATCCTGACACAAGGAAGAAAGGAGAGCAGCAGAATACGGACCCTGGACTTCAGAAAAGCAGACTTAGACTTCCTCAGGGAACAGATGGGCAGGATCCCCTGGGAGAATAACATGAAGGGCAAAGGGGTCCAGGAGAGCTGGCTGTATTTTAAAGAATCCTTATTGCGGTTGCAGGAACAAACCATCCCGATGTGTAGAAAGAATAGTAAATATGGCAGGCGACCAGCTTGGCTAAACAGTGAAATCCTTGCTGATCTTAAACGCAAAAAAGAAGCTTACAAGAAGTGGAAGATTGGACAAATGACCAGGGAGGAGTATAAAAATATTGCTCAGGCATGCAGGAGTGAAATCAGGAAGGCCAAATCACACTTGGAGTTGCAGCTAGCAAGAGATGTTAAGAGTAACAAGAAGGGTTTCTTCAGGTATGTTAGCAACAAGAAGAAAGTCAAGGAAAGTGTGGGCCCCTTACTGAATGAGGGAGGCAACCTAGTGACCGAGGATGTGGAAAAAGCTAATGTACTCAATGCTTTTTTTGCCTCTGTCTTCACGAACAAGGTCAGCTCCCAGACTGCTGCTCTGGGCAGCACAATATGGGGAGAAGGTGACCAGCCCTCTGTGGAGAAAGAAGTGGTTCGGGACTATTTAGAAAAACTGGACGTGCACAACTCCATGGGGCTGGATGCGCTGCATCCGAGGGTGCTAAAGGACTTGGCGGATGAGATTGAACAGCCATTAGCCATTATTTTTGAAAACTCATGGCGATCGAGGGAGGTCCCGGATGACTGGAAAAAGGCTAATGTCGTGCCCATCTTTAAAAAAGGGAAGGAGGAGGATCCGGGGAACTACAGGCCAGTCAGCCTCACCTCAGTCCCTGGAAAAATCATGGAGCAGGTCCTCAAGGAATCAATGATGAAACACTTAGAGGAGAGGAAAGTGATCAGGAACAGTCAGCATGGATTCACCAAGGGGAAGTCGTGCCTGACTAACCTAATTGCCTTCTATGATGAGATAACTGGCTCTGTGGATGAGGGGAAAGCAGTGGATGTGTTATTCCTTAACTTTAGCAAAGCTTTTGATATGCTCTCCCACAGTATTCTTGCCACCAAGTTAAAGAAGTATGGGCTGGATGAATGGACTGTAAGGTGGATAGAAAGCTGGCTGGATCGTCGGGCTCAATGGGTAGTGATCAATGGCTCCATGTCTAGTCGGCAGCCGGTTTCAAGCGGAGTAGTGCCCCAAGGGTCGGTCCTGGGGCCGGTTTTGTTTAATATCTTTATTAATGATCTGGAGGATGGTGTGGACTGCACTCTCAGCAAGTTTGCAGATGACACTAAACTAGGAGGCGTGGTAGATACGCTAGAGGGTAGGGATCGGATACAGAGGGACCTAGACAAATTAGAGGATTGGGCCAAAAAAAACCTGATGAAGTTCAACAAGGACAAGTGCAGAGTCCTGCACTTAGGACGGAAGAATCCCATGCACTGCTACAGACTAGGGACCGAATGGCTAGGTAGCAGTTCTGCAGAAAAGGACCTAGGGGTCACAGTGGACGAGAAGCTGGATATGAGTCAACAGTGTGCTCTTGTTGCCAAGAAGGCTAACGGCATTTTGGGCTGTATAAGTAGGGGCATTGCCAGCAGATCGAGGAACGTGATCGTTCCCCTTTATTCGACATTGGTGAGGCCTCATCTAGAATACTGTGTCCAGTTTTGGGCCTGTGGAAGCAGAGAAAGAGCTGACAGGAAGGGGATGCAATGAATGACAGTTCGTTAGCAAGAGTTAGGCTAACTGTAACCCTAATAACGCGAGATTTGTAGAAGCGAGGAATGTGTGAGGCGGGTGAGAAAGAACTGTGTAAGAAGTCATTATGACCTGGTATAGATAAGGTGTAGAAGACCTTGTGTAGATAAGGTATAGAAAATATTGTATGTTGGCAAGAGTCAAAACAAGTGAAGAAATGAGATATCAAGATGGCCTATGTATAAACAAAACGCAGCTGTCCCTCGTTATTTCTGTAATGAAAGGTATAAATGCTTGCTGTAATTAGTTAGCTGGGAGAGACCTGCTTAGCTCTCTCCCTCTGGGCAATTGTGAGAGTTAATAAAGCATCTGACTTGCTGTACCTAAACAAATAGTGAGAACTCTGTTTTTCTCCGACAGGCCCCACACTACAAGAAGGATGTGGAAAAATTGGAAAGAGTCCAGCGGAGAGCAACAAAAATGATTAGGGGTCTGGAGCACATGACTTTTGAGGAGAGGCTGAGGGAACTGGGATTGTTTAGTCTCCAGAAGAGAAGAATGAGGGGGGATTTGATAGCAGCCTTCAACTACGTGAAGGGGGGTTCCAAAGAGGATGGAGCTCGGTTGTTCTCAGTGGTGGCAGATGACAGAACAAGGAGCAATGGTCTCAAGTTGCAGTGGGGGAGGTCCAGGTTGGATATTAGGAAACACTATTTCACTAGGAGGGTGGTGAAGCACTGGAATGCGTTACCTAGGGAGGTGGTGGAATCTCCTTCCTTGGAGGTTTTTAAGGCCCGGCTTGACAAAGCCCTGGCTGGGATGATTTAGTTGGGAATTGGTCCTGCTTTGAGGAGGGGGTTGGACTAGATGACCTCTTGAGGTCCCTTCCAACCCTGATATTCTATGATTCTATGAAAGCCACACGGGTGTCTGAGGTTTCCCTGGCCCTAAGCCCCTGTCCTGCCTGGCTGATGTCAGCATCTCTCTCGGAGGTCACCACCTCCCTAACACCTTTGACCAATAGGCTGAGGTCCTGAAAAGGCCTTTGTGATGTCACTACTACACCCACCCATTCCCGGAAGTGCTAATGTCCTCCTGCTGGCCTGACACTTTGAAGGTTTGAGCTACTCTGTGTGGATCACCCCACTCAATGCGTCTTCATTCTAGGAAGCAATCCGGCTAGACACTAAAACATCAGGGGCTGCTCCCAATGCTACACTCAGTGTTTCCAAAATTAGGAGACTTTATGGCCACAAGAGACCTTTAGAGCATCTCATCTAACCCCCTGCATATCATAGGCTTCCTGTAGAGCACAACAGTTACTTTCTTAGAAAACACATTCCAGAAAGGCATCTAGTCTTCATTCAATGACATCAAGAGATGGAGAATCCACCACTTTCCCATTTAGTGAGTGCCAGGGGGCTCCATTTCCCCTTCCACTAGCTCCCCATTTACAGTAAACCAAAGCAGTACCTGCAGCAGGGAGCGGGAGTTGCTGATGGCCTCAGAGGAACAGCCCCTGCAGTGTCTCAGGCACCTGGCGCAAGTGATGGATGATGCGGAGCTGGTGCATCGCTTTGGCCGTGACGTCCTCCTGCTGCAAGGGAACGAGAACCTCTCAGAGACTCAA
The DNA here is from genome assembly GCF_011386835.1 of Chrysemys picta bellii. Taxonomy (NCBI): domain Eukaryota; kingdom Metazoa; phylum Chordata; order Testudines; family Emydidae; genus Chrysemys; species Chrysemys picta. The sequence goes on along the minus strand of NW_027053112.1, from coordinate 46,575 downwards.
ACGCCCCGAGGAATCAGGAGGAATTAAGGGCACCTGGAACCAGCAGTATTTCCACCCAGCACCTGCCGACCACTGAGGGATGAATTCACCTCCTCAACCCCAGAATGGAGTCTTCTTGTCCTTTCTAGTAACCTCCAGTGACAACCCCCCTCATTGTAGGGTGAGCTCCTGCTACCTCTCCCTCAGTGCCCTTGACAGCTGTTCCACCTCCAAACCACAGCTCAAGTTATTAGTACCTTTGGACACAGACTGGCTAACCTAGTGAGGAGGGCTTTAAACTAGGTTCGACGGGGACAGGTGAGCAAAGCCCACAGGTAAGTGGGGAACATGGAGACCGGGGAGATGGGTCAAAAACGAGAGGGAGTGTGGGCTATATTGTCAGAGGGAAAGGAGGGTCAGGACAAAACTGGGAGGAAAGATCAAACCAGTATCTTAGATGTCTATATACAAATGCGAGAAGTATGGGGAATAAGCAGGAAGAACTGGAAGTGCTAATAAATAAATACAACTATGACATTGTTGGCATTACTGAAACTTGGTGGGATAATACACGTGATTGGAATGTTGGTGTGGATGGGTACAGCTTGCTCAGGAAGGATAGACAGGGGAAAAAGGGAGGAGGTGTTGCCTTGTATATTAAAAATGTACACACTTGGACTGAGGTAGAGATGGACATAGGAGACGGAAGTGTTGAGAGTCTCTGGGTTAGGCTAAAAGGGGTAAAAAACAAGGGAGATGTCATGCTAGGAGTCTACTACAGGCCACCTAATCAGGTGGAAGAGGTGGATGAGGCTTTTTTTAAGCAACTAACAAAATCATCCAAAGCCCAAGATTTGGTGGTGATGGGGGACTTCAACTATCCGGCTATATGTTGGGAAAATAACACAGCGGGGCACAGACTATCCAACAAATTCCTGGACTGCATTGGAGACAACTTTTTATTTCAGAAGGTTGAAAAAGCTACTGGGGGGAAGCTGTTCTAGACTTGATTTTAACAAATAGGGAGGAACTCGTTGAGAATTTGAAAGTAGAAGGCAGCCTGGGTGAAAGTGATCATGAAATCATAGAGTTTGCAATTCTAAGGAAGGGTAGAAGGGAGAACAGCAAAATAGAGACAATGGATTTCAGGAAGGCAGATTTTGGTAAGCTCAGAGAGCTGATAGGTAAGGTCCCATGGGAATCAAGACTGAGGGGAAAAACAACTGAGGAGAGTTGGCAGTTTTTCAAAGGGACACTATTAAGGGCCCAAAAGCAAGCTATTCCGCTGGTTAGGAAAGATAGAAACTGTGGCAAAAGACCACCTTGGCTTAACCATGAGATCTTGCATGATCTAAAAAATAAAAAGGAGTCATATAAAAAATGGAAACTGGGACAGATTACAAAGGATGAATATAGGCAAACAACACAGGAATGCAGGGGCAAGATTAGAAAGGCAAAGGCACAAAATGAGCTCAAACTAGCTACGGGAATAAAGGGAAACAAGAAGACTTTTTATCAATACATTAGAAGCAAGAGGAAGACCAAAGACAGGGTAGGCCCACTGCTTAGTGAAGAGGGAGAAACAGTAACAGGAAACTTGGAAATGGCGGAGATGCTTAATGACTTCTTTGTTTCGGTCTTCACCGAGAAGTCTGAAGGAATGCCTAACATAGTGAATGCTAATGGGAAGGGGGTAGGTTTAGCAGATAAAATAAAAAAAGAACAAGTTAAAAATCACTTAGAAAAGTTAGATGCCTGCAAGTCACCCGGGCCTGATGAAATGCATCCTAGAATACTCAAGGAGCTAATAGAGGAGGTATCTGAGCCTCTAGCTATTATCTTTGGAAAATCATGGGAGACGGGAGAGATTCCAGAAGACTGGAAAAGGGCAAATATAGTGCCCATCTATAAAAAGGGAAATAAAAACAACCCAGGAAACTACAGACCCCAGTGAGTTTAACTTCTGTGCCAGGGAAGATAATGGAGCAAGTAATTAAGGAAATCATCTGCAAACACTTGGAAGGTGGTAAGGTGATAGGGAACAGCCAGCATGGATTTGTGAAGAACAAATCATGTCAAACCAATCTGATAGCTTTCTTTGATAGGATAACGAGCCTTGTGGATAAGGGTGAGGCTGTGGATGTGGTATACCTAGACTTTAGTAAGGCATTTGATACGGTCTCGCATGATATTCTTATTGATAAACTAGGCAAATACAATTTAGATGGGGCTACTATAAAGGTGGGTGCATAACTGGCTGGATAACCGTACTCAGAGAGTTGTTATTAATAGTTCCCAATCCTGCTGGAAAGCCATAACGAGTGGGGTATCGCAGGGGTCTGTTTTGGGACCGGCGCTGTTCAATATCTTCATCAACGACTTAGATATTGGCATAGAAAGTACGCTTATTAAGTTTGCGGATGATACCAAACTGGGAGGGATTGCAACTGCTTTGGAGGACAGGGTCATAATTCAAAATGATCTGGACAAATTGGAGAAATGGTCTGAGTTAAACAGGATGAAGTTTAACAAAGACAAATGCAAAGTGCTCCACTTAGGAAGGAACAATCAGTTTCACACATACAGAATGGGAAGAGACTGTCTAGGAAGGAGTACGGCAGAAAGGGATCTAGGGGTTATAGTGGACCACAAGCTAAATATGAGTCAACAGTGTGATGCTCTTGCAAAAAAAGCAAACCTGATTCTGGGATGTATTAACAGGTGTGTTGTGAGCAAGACACGAGAAGTCATTCTTCCGCTCTACTCTGCTCTGGTTAGGCCTCAGCTGGAGTATTGTGTCCAGTTCTGGGCACCGCATTTTAAAAAAGATGTGGAGAAATTGGAAAGGGTCCAGAGAAGAGCAACAAGAATGATTAAAGGTCTTGAGAACATGACCTATGAAGGAAGGCTGAAAGAATTGGCTTTGTTTAGTTTGGAAAAGAGAAGACTGAGAGGAGACATGATAGCAGTTTTCAGGTATTTAAAAGGGTGTCATAAGGAGGAGGGAGAAAACTTGTTCACCTTAGCCTCTAAGGATAGAACCAGAAGCAATGGGTTTAAAGTGCAGCAAGGGAGGTCTAGGTTGGACATTAGGAAAAAGTTCCTAACTGTCAGGGTGGTTAAACACTGGAATAAATTGCCGAGGGAGGTTGTGGAATCTCCATCTCTTGAGATATTTAAGAGTAGGTTAGATAAATGTCTATCAGGGATGGTCTAGATGGTATTTGGTCCTGCCATGCGGGCAGGGGACTGGACTCGATGACCTCTCGAGGTCCCTTCCAGTCCGATAATCTATGAATGTATGAAAAAAACACTGTTCTCCACCCCCACCCAGGTTGGCCAGGGAGGCGGCTCTAGCAGGGGGGGCAGGAGGGATTCTGGCAGCAGTGAAGTGGGTTGCGGGGAAGTTGAGATCTTGACCCAAGTCATCCCAGACACTAATGCTAAGCCACAGGATGGCAGCATCTAGTGTTAGTGGAGTCCAAACACTATTTCAACCCTACAGTTTTCGAGGAACAGGAGAAAGGACAAAAGAAGTAAGAGATGAAGAGAAAGGAAGGAGGGATGGAGGAAAAGGTAAAACAAAAAGGACAAACCCTAATGTCCCCAGTGATTCTACGGCACAAAATCCAAGGGATGGAATAAAATTCTGCCATCTTAAACTACTGTTTTCCATGCCTAGAATTCAGCTGGCACCACGTGGATCAGACTGAGCAGCTGCCAAAACCTCTTGGAGGCTCTTACCTTCTAAACAGGGACGTCTGTTTTCTAGTAAAATCAGTAAAAGGAAAGGAGAAAACTCGAAAGAGGCTCCTGCACGCACTCACGTACGTGAACCCTAATACTCTCTCAGTCCTCAAAGAAAGACCCCGAGAAGGAGACTTGCTGAAGCAAAGCCACAGGGTCTCTGAGGTTTCCCTGGCCCTGTGCTCCTGTCCTGCCAGGCTGATGTCAGCATCTCTCTCTGAGGTCACCACCTCCCTAACACATTTGACCAATAAGCTGACATCCTGCAAAAGACCTTTGTGATATCACTGCCACCAATCAAACCCTTAAGTGCTAATGTCCTGCTGCTGGCCTGACACTATGAAGGTTTGAGCTACTCTCTGTGGATCACGCCACTCAATGAGTCTTCATTCTAGGAAGCAAGTGGGCTAGACAGTAAAACATCAGAGGCTGCTCCCAATGCTACACTCAGTGTTTCCAAAATTAGTAGACTTTATGGCCACAAGGGACCTTTAGAGCATCTAATCTAAGCCCCTGCATATCATAGGCTTCCTGTATAGTACAATAGTTACTCTTTGGGCACACACATTGCAGAAAGGCATCTAGTCTTCCTTCAATGACATCAAGAGATGGAGAATCCACCACTTTCCCTTTTAGTGAGTGCCAGGGGGCTCCATTTCCCCTTCCACTAGCTCGCCATTTACAGTGAGCCAGAGCAGTACCTGCAGCAGGGAGCGGGAGTTGCTGATGGCCTCAGAGGCACAGCCCCTGCAGTGTCTCAGGAATCTGGCGCAAGTGCCGGACGATGCGGAGCTGGTGCATCACTTTTGGCCGTGACGTCCTCCTGCTGCAAGGGAACGAGAACCTGTCAGAGACTCAAACGCCCCGAGGAATCAGCGGGAATTAAGGGCACCTGGAACCAGCACTACTTCCACCCATCACCTGCCCACCACTGAGGGATAAATTCACCTCCTGAACCCCAGAATGGAGTCTTCTTGTCCTTTCTAGTAACCTCCAGTGCCAACCCCCCTACTTGAAGGATGAGCTCCTGCTATCTCCCCCTCAGTGCCCTTGACAGCTGTTCCACCTCCAAACCACAGCTCAAGTTATTAGTACCTTTGGACACAGACTGGCTAACCTAGTGAGGAGGGCTTTAAACTAGGTTCGACGGGGACAGGTGAGCAAAGCCCACAGGTAAGTGGGGAACATGGAGACCGGGGAGATGGGTCAAAAACGAGAGGGAGTGTGGACTATATTGTCAGAGGGAAAGGAGGGTCAGGACAAAACTGGGAGGAAAGATCAAACCAGTATCTTAGATGCCTATATACAAATGCGAGAAGTATGGGGAATAAGCAGGAAGAACTGGAAGTGCTAATAAATAAATACAACTATGACATTGTTGGCATCACTGAAACTTGGTGGGATAATACACATGATTGGAATGTTGGTGTGGATGGGTACAGCTTGCTCAGGAAGGATAGACAGGGGAAAAAGGGAGGAGGTGTTGCCTTGTATATTAAAAATGTACACACTTGGACTGAGGTAGAGATGGACATAGGAGACGGAAGTGTTGAGAGTCTCTGGGTTAGGCTAAAAGGGGTAAAAAACAAGGGAGATGTCATGCTAGGAGTCTACTACAGGCCACCTAACCAGGTGGAAGAGGTGGATGAGGCTTTTTTTAAGCAACTAACAAAATCATCCAAAGCCCAAGATTTGGTGGTGATGGGGGACTTCAACTATCCGGCTATATGTTGGGAAAATAACACAGCGGGGCACAGACTATCCAACAAATTCCTGGACTGCATTGGAGACAACTTTTTATTTCAGAAGGTTGAAAAAGCTACTGGGGGGAAGCTGTTCTAGACTTGATTTTAACAAATAGGGAGGAACTCGTTGAGAATTTGAAAGTAGAAGGCAGCCTGGGTGAAAGTGATCATGAAATCATAGAGTTTGCAATTCTAAGGAAGGGTAGAAGGGAGAACAGCAAAATAGAGACAATGGATTTCAGGAAGGCAGATTTTGGTAAGCTCAGAGAGCTGATAGGTAAGGTCCCATGGGAATCAAGACTGAGGGGAAAAACAACTGAGGAGAGTTGGCAGTTTTTCAAAGGGACACTATTAAGGGCCCAAAAGCAAGCTATTCCGCTGGTTAGGAAAGATAGAAACTGTGGCAAAAGACCACCTTGGCTTAACCATGAGATCTTGCATGATCTAAAAAATAAAAAGGAGTCATATAAAAAATGGAAACTGGGACAGATTACAAAGGATGAATATAGGCAAACAACACAGGAATGCAGGGGCAAGATTAGAAAGGCAAAGGCACAAAATGAGCTCAAACTAGCTACGGGAATAAAGGGAAACAAGAAGACTTTTTATCAATACATTAGAAGCAAGAGGAAGACCAAAGACAGGGTAGGCCCACTGCTTAGTGAAGAGGGAGAAACAGTAACAGGAAACTTGGAAATGGCGGAGATGCTTAATGACTTCTTTGTTTCGGTCTTCACCGAGAAGTCTGAAGGAATGCCTAACATAGTGAATGCTAATGGGAAGGGGGTAGGTTTAGCAGATAAAATAAAAAAAGAACAAGTTAAAAATCACTTAGAAAAGTTAGATGCCTGCAAGTCACCCGGGCCTGATGAAATGCATCCTAGAATACTCAAGGAGCTAATAGAGGAGGTATCTGAGCCTCTAGCTATTATCTTTGGAAAATCATGGGAGACGGGAGAGATTCCAGAAGACTGGAAAAGAGCAAATATAGTGCCCATCTATAAAAAGGGAAATAAAAACAACCCAGGAAACTACAGACCCCAGTGAGTTTAACTTCTGTGCCAGGGAAGATAATGGAGCAAGTAATTAAGGAAATCATCTGCAAACACTTGGAAGGTGGTAAGGTGATAGGGAACAGCCAGCATGGATTTGTGAAGAACAAATCATGTCAAACCAATCTGATAGCTTTCTTTGATAGGATAACGAGCCTTGTGGATAAGGGTGAGGCTGTGGATGTGGTATACCTAGACTTTAGTAAGGCATTTGATACGGTCTCGCATGATATTCTTATTGATAAACTAGGCAAATACAATTTAGATGGGGCTACTATAAGGTGGGTGCATAACTGGCTGGATAACCGTACTCAGAGAGTTGTTATTAATAGTTCCCAATCCTGCTGGAAAGCCATAACGAGTGGGGTATCGCAGGGGTCTGTTTTGGGACCGGCGCTGTTCAATATCTTCATCAACGACTTAGATATTGGCATAGAAAGTACGCTTATTAAGTTTGCGGATGATACCAAACTGGGAGGGATTGCAACTGCTTTGGAGGACAGGGTCATAATTCAAAATGATCTGGACAAATTGGAGAAATGGTCTGAGTTAAACAGGATGAAGTTTAACAAAGACAAATGCAAAGTGCTCCACTTAGGAAGGAACAATCAGTTTCACACATACAGAATGGGAAGAGACTGTCTAGGAAGGAGTACGGCAGAAAGGGATCTAGGGGTTATAGTGGACCACAAGCTAAATATGAGTCAACAGTGTGATGCTGTTGCAAAAAAAGCAAACCTGATTCTGGGATGTATTAACAGGTGTGTTGTGAGCAAGACACGAGAAGTCATTCTTCCGCTCTACTCTGCTCTGGTTAGGCCTCAGCTGGAGTATTGTGTCCAGTTCTGGGCACCGCATTTTAAAAAAGATGTGGAGAAATTGGAAAGGGGACCAGAGAAGAGCAACAAGAATGATTAAAGGTCTTGAGAACATGACCTATGAAGGAAGGCTGAAAGAATTGGCTTTGTTTAGTTTGGAAAAGAGAAGACTGAGAGGAGACATGATAGCAGTTTTCAGGTATTTAAAAGGGTGTCATAAGGAGGAGGGAGAAAACTTGTTCACCTTAGCCTCTAAGGATAGAACCAGAAGCAATGGGTTTAAAGTGCAGCAAGGGAGGTCTAGGTTGGACATTAGGAAAAAGTTCCTAACTGTCAGGGTGGTTAAACACTGGAATAAATTGCCGAGGGAGGTTGTGGAATCTCCATCTCTTGAGATATTTAAGAGTAGGTTACATAAATGTCTATCAGGGATGGTCTAGATGGTATTTGGTCCTGCCATGCGGGCAGGGGACTGGACTCGATGACCTCTCGAGGTCCCTTCCAGTCCGATAATCTATGAATGTATGAAAAAAACACTGTTCTCCACCCCCACCCAGGTTGGCCAGGAAGGCGGCTCTAGCAGGGGGGGCAGGAGGGATTCTGGCAGCAGTGAAGTGGGTTGCGGGGAAGTTGAGATCTTGACCCAAGTCATCCCAGACACTAATGCTAAGCCACAGGATGGCAGCATCTAGTGTTAGTGGAGTCCAAGCACTATTTCAACCCCACAGTTTTCGAGGAACAGGAGAAAGGACAAAAGAAGTAAGAGATGAAGAGAAAGGAAGGAGGGATGGAGGAAAAGGTAAAACAAAAAGGACAAACCCTAATGTCCCCAGTGATTCTACGGCACAAAATCCAAGGGATGGAATAAAATTCTGCCATCTTAAACTACTGTTTTCAATGCCTAGAATTCAGCTGGCACCACGTGGATCAGACTGAGCAGCTGCCAAAACCTCTTGGAGGCTCTTACCTTCTAAACAGGGACGTCTGTTTTCTAGTAAAATCAGTAAAAGGAAAGGAGAAAACTCGAAAGAGGCTCCTGCACGCACTCACGTACATGAACCCTAATACTCTCTCAGTCCTCAAAGAAAGACCCCGAGAAGGAGACTTGCTGAAGCAAAGCCACAGGGTCTCTGAGGTTTCCCTGGCCCTGTGCTCCTGTCCTGCCAGGCTGATGTCAGCATCTCTCTCTGAGGTCACCACCTCCCTAACACATTTGACCAATAAGCTGACATCCTGTAAAAGGCCTTTGTGATGTCACTGCCACACCCAACCAAACCCTGAAGTGCTAATGTCCTGCTGCTGGCCTGACACCTTGAAGGTTTGAGGTTGTCATAACTATAAAGGGAAGGGTAACAGCTGTCCTGTGTACAGTACTATAAAATCCTCCTGGCCAGAGACTCCAAAATCCTTTTCCCTGTAAAGGGTTAAGAAGCTCAGGTAACCTGGCTGGCATCTGACCTAAAGGACCAATAAGGGGACAAGATACTTTCAAATCTTGGGGAGGGGAAGGCTTTTGTTTGTGTTCTTTGTTTGTGTGGGTGTTCGCCCTCGGGACTGAGAGGGACCCATCAATCCAGGTTCTCCACATCTTTCTAAACAAGTCTCTCCTATTTCAAACAAGGCGTGTTAGTTTTCCTTTGTTTTCTCAACTTGTAAATGTACCTTTTACTAGAGTGTTTATCTTTGTTTGCTGTACTTTGAACCTAAGACTAGAGGGGAGTCCTCTGAGCTCTTTAAGTTTGATTACCCTGTAAGGTTAATTTCCATACTGATTTTACAGAGATGATTTTTACCTTTTTCTTTAATTAAAAGCCTTATTTTTAAGAACCTGATTGATTTTTCCTTGTTTTAAGATCCAAGGAGTTTGGATCTTGATTCACCAGGAGTTGGTGGGAGGAAGGAGGGGAATGGTTAATTTCTCCTTCTTTTAGATCCAAGGGGGTTGGATCTGTATTCACCAGAAGTTGGTGGGAGGAAGGAGGGGGGACGGTTTATTTCTCCTTGTTTTAAGATCCAAGGGGTTTGGATCTGTATTCACCAGGGAATTGCTGAAAGGTTTCTCAAGGCTACCCAGGGGAGGAAATTAGCCTTGGGATGGTGGTTAAGCTTACAAGTTTTCATGCAGGCCCCTACATTTGTACCCTAAACTTCAAAGTGGGGATACAGCCTTGACACAGGTACTCTCTGTGGATCACCCCACTCAATGCGTCTTCATTCTAGGAAGCAAGCCGGCTAGACAGTAAAACATCACAGGCTGCTCCCAATACTACACTCAGTGTTTCCAAAATTTGTAGACTTTATGGCCACAAGAGAGCTTTAGAGCATCTCATCTAAGCCCCTGCATATCATAGGCCTCCTGTATAGTACAATCGTTACTTTTTGGGCGCACACATTCCAGAAAGGCATCTAGTCTTCATTCAATGACATCAAGAGATGGAGAATCCACCACTTTCCCTTTTAGTGAGTGCCAGGGGGCTCCATTTCCCCTTCCACTAGCTCGCCATTTACAGGGAGACAGAGCAGTACCTGCAGCAGGGAGCGGGAGTTGCTGAAGGCCTCAGAGGCGCAGCCCCTGCAGTGTCTCAGGCACCTGGCGCAAGTGGCGGATGATGCGGGTGCATCACTTTTGCCGTGACGTCCTCCTGCTGCAAGGGAACGAGAACCTGTCAGAGACTCAAACGCCCCGAGGAATCAGGGGGAATTAAGGACACCGGGAACCAGCAGTATTTCCACTCAGCACCTGCCCACCACTGAGGGATGAATTCACCTCCTGAACCCCAGAATGGAGTCTTCTTGTCCTTTCTAGTAACCTCCAGTGCCAAATCCCCTCCTTGAAGGGTGAGCTGCTGCTACCTCCCTCTCAGTGCCCTTGACAGCTGTTCCACCACCAAACCACAGCTCAAGTTATCAGAACCCTCTTCTCCACCCCGACACAGGTTGGCCAGGGAGGTGGCTCTAGCAGGGGTGGCAGGAGGGATTCTGCCAGCAGTGAAGTGGGTTCCGGGGAGGTTGAGATCTTGCCCCAAGTCATCCCAGACACCAATGATAATCCACACGATGGCAGCATCTAGTGTCAGTGGAGTCCAAGCACTATTTCAACCACACAGGTTTGGATGAACTCCCCACAAAGGGAGGTGAAGAGCACCCCCAGCAACACACAAACACACACACACACACAAACCACTCCCGGTTGTGGGAGGGGAACAGGAGAAAGGACAAAAGAAGTAAGAGATGAAGAGAAAGGAAGGAGGGAGGGAGGAAAAGGTAAAATGAAAAGGACAAACACTAATGTCCCCAGTGATTCTACGGGACAAAATCACAGGGAGGGAATAAAATTCTGCCACCTTGAACTAGTGTTTTCCATGCTTAGAATTCAGCTGGCACCAGGTGGATCAGACTGAACAGGATACAAACCTCTCCGAGGCACTTACTTTCCTCAAAGAGAGACCTCAAGGAGGAGACTTGCTGAAGCAAAGCCAGAGGGGTCTCTGAGCTTTCCCTGGCCCTCATGTCAGCATCTCTCTCTGATGTCAGCATCTCTCTCTGAGGTCACCACCTCCCTAACACATTTGACCAATAAGCTGACGTCCTTTGTGATGTCACTGCCACACCCAACCAAACCCTGAAGTGCTAATGTCCTCCTGCTGGCCTGACACTTTGAAGGTTTGAGCTACTCTGTGTGAATCACCCCACTCAATGGGTCTTCATTCTAGGAAGCAAGCCGGCTAGACAATAAAACATCAGAGGCTGCTCCCAATGCTACACTCCGTGTTTCCAAAATTACTACACTTTATGGCCAGAAGAGACCTTTAGAGCATCTAATCTAAGCCCCTGCATATCATGGGCTTCCTGTATAGTACAATAGTTACTTTTTGGGTACAAACATTCCAGAAAGGTATCTAGTCTAAATTAAATGACATTAAGAGATGGAGAATCCATCACTTTCCCTTTTAGTGAGTGCCAGGGGGCTCCATTTCCCCTTCCACTAGCACCCCATTTACAGTGAGCCAGAGCAGTACCTGCAGCAGGGAGCGGGAGTTCCTGAAGGCCTCAGAGGCGCAGCCCCTGCAGTGTCTCAGGCACGTGGCGTAAGTGCAGGATGATGCGGAGCTGGTGCATCATTTTGGCCGTGACGTCCTCCTGCTGCAAGGGAACGAGAACCTGTCAGAGACTCAAACGCCCCGAGGAATCAGGGGGAATTAAGGGAACCTGGAACCAGCAGCATTTCCACCCAGCACCTGCCCATCAATGAGAGATGAATTCACCTCCTGAACCCCAAAATGGAGTCTTCTTGTCCTTTCTAGAAACCTCCAGAGCCAACCCCCCTCCTTGTAGGGTGAGCTCCTGCTACCTCCTGCTCAGTGCCCTTCACAGATATTCCACCTCCAAACCACAGCTCAAGTCATCAGAACCCTCTTCTCCACCCCGACACAGGTTGGGCTGGGAGGCGGCTCTAACAGGGTGTGCAGGAGGGATTCTGACAGCAGTGAAGTAGGTTGCAGGGAGGTTGAGATCTTGACCCAAGTCATCCCAGGCACTAATGCTAAGTCACACAATGGCAGCATCTACTGTCAGTGGGGTCCAAGCACTATTTCAACCCCACAGTTTTGGATCAACTCCCCACAAGGGGAGGAGAAGAGAACCATCAGCACCACACACACACACACACACACACACACACACACACACACACACACACACACACACACACACACACACACACACACACACACACACACCACTCCTGGTGGTGTGAGGGGAACAAGAGAAAGGACAAAAGAAGTAAGAGATGAAGAGAAAGGAAGGTGGGATGGAGGAAAAGGGAAAAGGAAAAGGACAAACCCTAATGTCCCCATGTCGGACATCAGGAATGGTAACATACATAAGCCAGTATGTGAACACTTCAATCTCCCTGGTCATTCTATTACAGATTTAAAAGTCACTATCATTGAACAAAAAAAACTTCAGAAACAGACTTCAAAGAGAAACAGCAGAACTAAAATTCATTTGCAAATTCAACACCATTAATCTGGGCTTGAATAGGGACTGGGAGTGGCTGGCTCACTACAGAAGCAGCTTTTCCTCTCCTGGAATTGACACCTCCTCATCTATTATTGGGAGTGGACTACATCCACCCTGATTTTTGAATTGGCCCTGTCAACACTGGTTCTCCACTTGTGAAGTAACTCCCTGCTCTCCATGTGTCAGTATATAATGCCTGCATCTGTAACTTTCACTCTATGCATCCGAAGAAGTGAGGTTTTTACTCACGAAAGCTTATGCCCAAATAAATCTGTTAGTCTTTAAGGTGCCACCAGACTCCTTGTTGTTTTCCTAATATCCCCAGTGATTCTACGGGACAAAATCCCAGGGAGGGAATAAAATTCTGCCACCTTAAACTAGTGTTTTCCATGCCTAGAATTCAGATGGCACCAGGTGGATCAGACTGAACAGGTTACAAACCTCTCCGAGGCACTTACTTTCTCAACAGGGACTTCTGTTTTCTAGTAAAATGGGTAAAAGGAAAGGAGAAAACTCGAAAGAGGCTCCTGCTCACACTCACATATGTGAACCCTAATACTCTCTCAGTCCTCAAAGAGAGCTCGAGAAGGAGACTTGCTGAAGCAAAGCCACAGGGGTCTCTGAGGTTTCCCTGGCCCTGCGCCCCTGTTTTGCCTGGCTGATGTGAGCATCTCTCTCTGAGGTCACCACCTCCCTAACAACTTTGACCAATAGGCTGAGCTCCTGCAAAAGGCTTTTGTGATGTCACTGCCACACCCACCCATCCCCTGAAGTGCTAATATCCTGCTGCTGGCCTGACACTTTGGAGGTTTGAGCTACTCTCTGTGGATCACCCCACTCAATGCGTCTTCATTCTAGGAAGCAAGCCGGTTAGACAGTAAAACATTAGAGGCTGCTCCCAATGCTACACTCAGTGTTTCCAAAATTAATACACTTTATGGCCAGAAGAGACCTTTAGAGCATCTCATCTAACCCCCTGCATATCATAGGCTTCCTGTATAGGACAATAGTTACTTTTTGGGCACAAACATTCCAGAAAGGCATCTAGTTTCATTCAATGACTTCAAGAGATGGAGAATCCACCACTTTCCCTTTCATTGAGAGCCAGGGGGCTCCATTTCCCCTTCCACTAGCTCCCCATTTACAGTGAGCCAGAGCAGTACCTGCAACAGAGAGCGGGAGTTCCTGAAGGCCTCAGAGGCACAACCCCTGCAGTGTCTCAGGAATCTGGCGCAAGTGATGGATGATGCGGAGCTGGTGCCTCACTTTGGCCGTGACGCCCTCCTGCTGCAAGGGAATGAGAACCTGTCAGACTCAAACGCCCCGAGGAATCAGGGGGAATTAAGGGCACCTGGAACCAGCAGTATTTCCACTCAGCACCTGCCCAACACTGAGGGATGAATTCACCTCCTGAATCCCAGAATGGAGTCTTCTTGTCCTTTCTAGTAACCTCCAGTGCCAATCCCCCTCCTTCTAGGGTGAGCTCCTGCTACCTCCCCCTCAGTGTCCTTGACAGCTGTTCCACCTCCAAACCACAGCTTAAGTCATCAGAAACCTCTTCTAGACCCCCACCAAGGTTGGGCTGGGAGGCGGGTCTAGCAGTGGGGGCAGGAGGGATTCTGGCAGCAGTGAAGTGGGTTGCGGGGAGGTTGAGATCTTGCCCAAGTCATCCAAGACACTAACGCTAAGCCACAGGATGGCAGCATCTAGTGTCTGTGGAGTCCAAGCACTATTTCAACCCCACAGTTTTGGATGAACTTCCCACAAGAGGAGGTGAAGATCATCCCCAGCAACACACACACACACACACACACACACACACACACACACACACACACACACACACACACACACACACACACACACACACACACACACACACACACACACACACACACACACACACACACACACACACACACACCACTCCTGGTGGTGGGAGGGGAACAGGAGAAAGGACAAAAGAAGTAAGAGATGAAGAGAAAGGAAGGAGGGATGGTGGAAAAGGTAAAACGAAAAGGACAAACCCTAATGTCCCCAGTGATTCCACGGGACAAAATCCCGTGTGGACTACAAAATTCTGTCACCTTGAACTAGTGTTTTCCATGCCTAGAATTCAACGGGCACCAGGTGGATCAGACTGAGCAGGTTCAAAAACCTCTTGGAGGCTCTTACCTTCTAAACAGGGACGTCTGTTTTCTAGTAAAATCAGTAAAAGGGAAGGAGAAAACTCGAAAGAGGCTCCTGCTCTCACTCACATACGTGAACCCTAATACTCTCTCAGTCCTCAAAGAGAGACCTCGAGAAGGAGACTTGCTAAAGCAAAGCCACAGGGGTCTCTGAGGTTTCCCTGGCCCTGCGCCCCTGACTGATGTCAGCATTTCTCTCTGAGGTCACCACCTCCCTAACACCTTTGACCAATACGCTGAGATACTGCATGTAGCGGGGCGGCCTGGCTCCCAGGCGCCCCAGGAAGTCAAGGCCACCGCGGCCTGTCCCCACCCCCCGGAAGTCAAGGGGCGGGACAGGAAGTATAAAGGCCAAGCCACAGCGCTCAGTAGCTGGCCGGCAGCGAGAGAGGACAGACGCTGGTGCCCGAGCTCCCGCGGACCTGAGCCTGCCGAGAGCCCGGTATCCTGAGGAACGGTCTGAGCTTCCCCCCGCCAAGGGCCCAGAGGGTGTGACAGACCTACCTGCTGCTCGGGGCCCGGAGCAGCCCATGATCTGCGACCCAGCAGACGGAACTCAGGAGGAACAGGTACCCATGGAGGAGGAGATGGGAAGTGGCCCGGGGATAGCAGACCCCGAACCCATGTCAGTGTGTTGCGGTCAGGATCCCCACTGACTGCGCGGCAGACGGACTGCTGCGGATAGGGCCCCGGGCTGGAACACAGTGGAGTGGGTGGGTCTGTGTTCCCCGCTGCCACCCCGTGCTGGGTGGCAGTCTCTCCTCCTCCTTCTCCAAGGGGCCTGGGCCTCTGACTGACGATTGGTTTGCTGCCCCGCCCTGACCTAGGGCCTGGGCTAACCCAAACTGACCCAGCTCCTGCTACAAGGCCTGGGCCGCTGACTGACTACTGGTTTGTTCCCCGCCCTGACCTAGGGCCTGGGCTAACCCAAACTGACCCAGCTCCTGCTACAAGGCCTGGGCCGCTGACTGACTACTGGTTTGTTCCCCGCCCTGACCCAGGGCCGGAGCTGTTGATTGTGTGCTCAGTCCCTGCATAAGGGCCTGAGCTCTGAACTGTTGATTGTGTGCTCAGTCCCTGCACAA
Organism: Chrysemys picta bellii; assembly: GCF_011386835.1. NCBI lineage: Eukaryota > Metazoa > Chordata > Testudines > Emydidae > Chrysemys > Chrysemys picta. Next base: position 30,938 of record NW_027053112.1, on the reverse strand, counting down.
AGGCCTGAGCGCCGAACTGCTAATTGTGTGCTCAGCCCCTACCCAAAGGTCTGGGCCCTAGACTGTTATTTGCTTTGTAGCGGGGCGGCCTGGCTCCCAGGTACCCCAGGAAGGGACGAGCCCCACCCCGGAACTACTACACTGCAAAAGGCCTTTGTGATGTCACTGCCACACCCACCCATCCCCTGAAGTGCTAATGTCCTGCTGCTGGCCTGACACTTTGAAGGTTTCAGCTACTCTCTGTGGATCACCCCACTCGATGCGTCTTCATTCTAGGAAGCAAGCCGGCTAGACAGTAAAACATCAGAGGCTGCTCCCAATGCTACACTCAGTGTTTCCAAAATTACTACACTTTATGGCCAGAAGAGACCTTTAGAACATCTCATCTAACCCCCTGCATATCATAGGCTTCCTGTATAGTACAATAGGTACTTTTTGGGCACACACATTCCAGAAAGGCATCTAGTCTTCATGAAATGACATCAAGAGATGGAGAATCCACCACTTTCCCTTTTACTGAGTGCCAGGGGGCTCCATTTCCCCTTCCACTAGCACCCCATTTACAGTGAGCCAGAGCAGTACCTGCAGCAGGGAGCGGGAGTTGCTGATGGCCTCAGAGGCACAGCCCCTGCAGTGTCTAAGGCACCTGGCACAAGTGCCGGATGATGCGGAGCTGGTGCATCACTCTGGCCATGACGTCCTCCTGCTGCAAGGGAACGAGAACCTGTCAAAGACTCAAACCCCCCGAGGAATCAGGGGGAATTAAGGGCACCTGGAACCAGCAGTATTTAAACTGACTACCTGCCCACCACTGAGGGATGAATTCACCTCCTGAACCCCAGAATGGAGTCGTCTTGTCCTTTCTAGTAACCTCCAGTGCCAACCCACCACCTTGTAGGGTGAGCTCCTGCTACCTCCCCCTCAGTACCCTTGACAGCTGTTCTACCTCCAAACCACAGCTCAAGTTATCAGAACCCTCTTCTCCACCCCCACCCAGGTTGGGCAGGGAGGCGGCTCTAGCAGGGGGGGCAGGAGGGATTCTGCCAGCAGTGAAGTGGGTTGCGGGGAGGTTGAGATCTTGCCCCAATCATCCCAGACACTAATGCTAAGCCACAGGATGGCAGCATCTAGTGTCATTGGAGTTCAAGCACTATTTCAACCCCACAGTTTTGGATCAACTTCCCACAAGGGGAGGTGAAGAGCACCCCCAGCAACACACACACACACACACACACACACACACACACACACACCACTCCTGGTGGTGGCAGGTGAACAGGAGAAAGGACAAAAGAAGTAAGAGATGAAGAGAAAGGAAGGAGGGATGGAGGAAAAGGTAAAACGAAAATGACAAACACTAATGTCCCCTGTGATTCTACGGGACAAAATCCAACAGAGGGAATAAAATTCTGCCACCTTAAACTAGTGTTTTCCATGCCTAGAATTCAGCTGGCACCAGATGGATCAGACTGAGCAGGTTCCAAAACCTCTTGGAGGCTCTTACCTTCTAAATAGGGACGTCTGTTTTCTAGTAAAATCCGTCAAAGGAAAGGAGAAAACTCCAAAGAGGCTCCTGCTCGCACTCACACATGTGAACACTAATACTCTCTCAGTCCTCAAAGAGAGACCTCGAGAAGGAGACTTGCTGAAGCAATAACAGAGACTTGGTGGGATAACTCACATGACTGGAGTACTGTCATGGATGGATATAAACTGTTCAGGAAGGACAGGCAGGGCAGAAAAGGTGGGGGAGTTGCATTGTATGTAAGAGAGGAGTATGAGTGCTCAGAGGTCCGGTATGAAACTGTAGAAAAACCTGAGAGTCTCTGGATAAAGTTGAGAAGTGTGAGCAACAAGGGGGATGTCACGGTTGGAGTCTGGTATAGACCACCAGACCAGGGGGATGAGGTGGACGAGGCTTTCTTCTGGCAACTAGCAGAAGTTGCTAGATCGCAGGCCCTGGTTCTCATGGGAGACTTTAATCACCCTGATATCTGCTAGGAGAGCAATACAGCGGTGCACAGACAATCCAGGAAGTTTTTGGAAAGTGTAGGGCACAATTTCCTGGTGCAAGTGCTGGAGGAACCAATTAGGGGCAGAGCTTTTCTCGACCTGCTGCTCACAAACAGGGAAGAATTAGTAGGGGAAGCAAAAGTGGATGGGAACCTGGGAGGCAGTGACCATGAGATGGTCGAGTTCAGGATCCTGACACAAGGAAGAAAGGAGAGCAGCAGAATACGGACCCTGGACTTCAGAAAAGCAGACTTTGACTTCCCTCAGGGAACAGATGGGCAGGATCCCCTGGGAGAATAACATGAAGGGCAAAGGGGTCCAGGAGAGCTGGCTGTATTTTAAAGAATCCTTATTGCAGTTGCAGGAACAAACCATCCCGATGTGTAGAAAGAATAGTAAATATGGCAGGCGACCAGCTTGGCTAAACAGTGAAATCCTTGCTGATCTTAAACGCAAAAAAGAAGCTTACAAGAAGTGGAAGATTGGAGAAATGACCAGGGAGGAGTATAAAAATATTGCTCAGGCATGCAGGAGTGAAATCAGGAAGGCCAAATCACACTTGGAGTTGCAGCTAGCAAGAGATGTTAAGAGTAACAAGAAGGGTTTCTTCAGGTATGTTAGCAACAAGAAGGAAGTCAAGGAAAGTGTGGGCCCCTTACTGAATGAGGGAGGCAACCTAGTGACGGAGGATGTGGAAAAAGCTAATGTACTCAATGCTTTTTTTGCCTCTGTCTTCACGAACAAGGTCAGCTCCCAGACTGCTGCACTGGGCAGCACAATATGGGGAGAAGGTGACCAGCCCTCTGTGGAGAAAGAAGTGGTTCGGGACTATTTAGAAAAACTGGACGTGCACAACTCCATGGGGCTGGATGCGCTGCATCCGAAGGTGCTAAAGGACTTGGCGGATGAGATTGCACAGCCATTAGCCATTATTTTTGAAAACTCATGGCGATCGAGGGAGGTCCCGGATGACTGGAAAAAGGCTAATGTCGTGCCCATCTTTAAAAAAGGGAAGGAGGAGGTTCCGGGGAACTACAGGCCAGTCAGCCTCACCTCAGTCCCTGGAAAAATCATGGAGCAGGTCCTCAAGGAATCAATGATGAAACACTTAGAGGAGAGGAAAGTGATCAGGAACAGTCAGCATGGATTCACCAAGGGGAAGTCGTGCCTGACTAACCTAATTGCCTTCTATGATGAGATAACTGGCTCTGTGGATGAGGGGAAAGCAGTGGATGTGTTATTCCTTGACTTTAGCAAAGCTTTTGATACGCTCTCCCACAGTATTCTTGCCACCAAGTTAAAGAAGTATGGGCTGGATGAATGGACTGTAAGGTGGATAGAAAGCTGGCTGGATCGTCGGGCTCAACGGGTAGTGATCAATGGCTCCATGTCTAGTTGGCAGCCGGTTTCAAGCGGAGTAGTGCCCCAAGGGTCGGTCCTGGGGCCGGTTTTGTTTAATATCTTTATTAATGATCTGGAGGATGGTGTGGACTGCACTCTCAGCAAGTTTGCAGATGACACTAAACTAGGAGGCGTGGTAGATACGCTAGAGGGTAGGGATCGGATACAGAGGGACCTAGACAAATTAGAGGATTGGGCCAAAAAAAACCTGATGAAGTTCAACAAGGACAAGTGCAGAGTCCTGCACTTAGGACGGAAGAATCCCATGCACTGCTACAGACTAGGGACCGAATGGCTAGGTAGCAGTTCTGCAGAAAAGGACCTAGGGGTCATAGTGGACGAGAAGCTGGATATGAGTCAACAGTGTGCTCTTGTTGCCAAGAAGGCTAACGGCATTTTGGGCTGTATAAGTAGGGGCATTGCCAGCAGATCGAGGAACGTGATCGTTCCCCTTTATTCGACATTGGTGAGGCCTCATCTGGAATACTGTGTCCAGTTTTGGGCCTGTGGAAGCAGAGAAAGAGCTCACAGGAAGGGGATGCAATGCATGACAGTTCGTTAGCAAGAGTTAGGCTAACTGTAACCCTAATAACGCGAGATTTGTAGAAGCGAGGAATGTGTGAGGCGGGTGAGAAAGAACTGTGTAAGAAGTCATTATGACCTGGTATAGATAAGGTGTAGAAGACCTTGTGTAGATAAGGTATAGAAAATATTGTATGTTGGCAAGAGTCAAAACAAGTGAAGAAATGAGATATCAAGATGGCCTATGTATAAACAAAACGCAGCTGTCCCTCGTTATTTCTGTAATGAAAGGTATAAATGCTTGCTGTAATTAGTTACCTGGGAGAGACCTGCTTAGCTCTCTCCCTCTGGGCAATTGTGAGAGTTAATAAAGCATCTGACTTGCTGTACCTAAACAAATAGTGAGAACTCTGTTTTTCTCCGACAGGCCCCACACTACAAGAAGGATGTGGAAAAATTGGAAAGAGTCCAGTGGAGAGCAACAAAAATGATTAGGGGTCTGGAGCACATGACTTATGAGGAGAGGCTGAGGGAACTGGGATTGTTTAGTCTCCAGAAGAGAAGAATGAGGGGGGATTTGATAGCAGCCTTCAACTACGTGAAGGGGGGTTCCAAAGAGGATGGAGCTCGGTTGTTCTCAGTGGTGACAGATGACAGAACAAGGAGCAATGGTCTCAAGTTGCAGTGGGGGAGGTCCAGGTTGGATATTAGGAAACACTATTTCACTAGGAGGGTGGTGAAGCACTGGAATGCGTTAACTAGGGAGGTGGTGGAGTCTCCTTCCTTGGAGGTTTTTAAGGCCCGGCTTGACAAAGCCCTGGCTGGGATGATTTAGTTGGGAATTGGTCCTGCTTTGAGGACGGGGTTGGAGTAGATGACCTCTTGAGGTCCCTTCCAACCCTGATATTCTATGATTCTATGAAAGTCACAGGGGTCTCTGAGGTTTCCCTGGCCCTAAGCCCCTGTCCTGCCTGGCTGATGTCAGCATCTCTCTCTGAGGTTACCACCTCCCTAACACCTTTGACCAATAGGCTGAGGTCCTGAAAAGGCCTTTGTGATGTCACTGCCACACCCACCCATCCCCGGAAGTGCTAATGTCCTGCTGCTGGCCTGACACTTTGAAGGTTTGAGCTACTCTGTGTGGACCACCCCACTCAATGCGTCTTCATTCTAGGAAGCAAGCCGGCTAGACAGTAAAACATCAGAGGCTGCTCCCAATACTACACTCAGTGTTTCCAAAATTTGTAGACTTTATGGCCACAAGAGACCTTTAGAGCATCTCATCTAAGCCCCTGCATATCATAGGCCTCCTGTATAGTACAATAGTTACTTTTTGGGCACACACATTCCAGAAAGGCATCTAGTCTTCATTCAATGACATCAAGAGATGGAGAATCCACCACTTTCCCTTTTAGTGAGTACCAGGGGGCTCCATTTCCCCTTCCACTAGTTCCCCATTTACAGTGAGACAGAGCAGTACCTGCAGCAGGGAGCGGGAGTTGCTGATGGCCTCAGAGGCACAGCCCCTGCAGTGTCTCAGGAATCTGGCGCAAGTGCCGGATGATGCGGAGCTGGTGCATCACTTTTGGCCGTGACGTCCTCCTGCTGCAAGGGAACGAGAACCTGTCAGAGACTCAAACGCCCCGAGGAATCAGCGGGAATTAAGGGCACCTGGAACCAGCACTACTTCCACCCATCACCTGCCCACCACTGAGGGATAAATTCACCTCCTGAACCCCAGAATGGAGTCTTCTTGTCCTTTCTAGTAACCTCCAGTGCCAACCCCCCTCCTTGAAGGATGAGCTCCTGCTATCTCCCCCTCAGTGCCCTTGACAGCTGTTCCACCTCCAAACCACAGCTCAAGTTATTAGTACCTTTGGACACAGACTGGCTAACCTAGTGAGGAGGGCTTTAAACTAGGTTCGACGGGGACAGGTGAGCAAAGCCCACAGGTAAGTGGGGAACATGGAGACCGGGGAGATGGGTCAAAAACGAGAGGGAGTGTGGGCTATATTGTCAGAGAGAAAGGAGGGTCAGGACAAAACTGGGAGGAAAGATCAAACCAGTATCTTAGATGTCTATATACAAATGCGAGAAGTATGGGGAATAAGCAGGAAGAACTGGAAGTGCTAATAAATAAATACAACTATGACATTGTTGGCATCACTGAAGCTTGGTGGGATAATACACATGATTGGCTGAAAGGGGTAAAAAACAAGGGAGATGTCATGCTAGGAGTCTACTACAGGCCACCTAACCAGGTGGAAGAGGTGGATGAGGCTTTTTTTAAGCAACTAACAAAATCATCCAAAGCCCAAGCTTTGGTGGTGATGGGGGACTTCAACTATCCGGATATATGTTGGGAAAATAACACAGCGGGGCACAGACTATCCAACAAATTCCTGGACTGCATTGGAGACAACTTTTTATTTCAGAAGGTTGAAAAAGCTACTAGGGGGGAAGCTGTTCTAGACTTGATTTTAACAAATAGGGAGGAACTCGTTGAGAATTTGAAAGTAGAAGGCAGCCTGGGTGAAAGTGATCATGAAATCATAGAGTTTGCAATTCTAAGGAAGGGTAGAAGGGAGAACAGCAAAATAGAGACAATGGATTTCAGGAAGGCAGATTTTGGTAAGCTCAGAGAGCTGATAGGTAAGGTCCCATGGGAATCAAGACTGGGGGGAAAAACAACTGAGGAGAGTTGGCAGTTTTTCAAAGGGACACTATTAAGGGCCCAAAAGCAAGCTATTCCGCTGGTTAGGAAAGATAGAAAATGTGGCAAAAGACCACCTTGGCTTAACCATGAGATCTTGCATGATCTAAAAAATAAAAAGGAGTCATATAAAAAATGGAAACTGGGACAGATTACAAAGGATGAATATAGGCAAACAACACAGGAATGCAGGGGCAAGATTAGAAAGGCAAAGGCACAAAATGAGCTCAAACTAGCTACGGGAATAAAGGGAAACAAGAAGACTTTTTATCAATACATTAGAAGCAAGAGGAAGACCAAAGACAGGGTAGGCCCACTGCTTAGTGAAGAGGGAGAAACAGTAACAGGAAACTTGGAAATGGCGGAGATGCTTAATGACTTCTTTGTTTCGGTCTTCACCGAGAAGTCTGAAGGAATGCCTAACATAGTGAATGCTAATGGGAAGGGGGTAGGTTTAGCAGATAAAATAAAAAAAGAACAAGTTAAAAATCACTTAGAAAAGTTAGATGCCTGCAAGTCACCCGGGCCTGATGAAATGCATCCTAGAATACTCAAGGAGCTAATAGAGGAGGTATCTGAGCCTCTAGCTATTATCTTTGGAAAATCATGGGAGACGGGAGAGATTCCAGAAGACTGGAAAAGGGCAAATATAGTGCCCATCTATAAAAAGGGAAATAAAAACAACCCAGGAAACTACAGACCCCAGTGAGTTTAACTTCTGTGCCAGGGAAGATAATGGAGCAAGTAATTAAGGAAATCATCTGCAAACACTTGGAAGGTGGTAAGGTGATAGGGAACAGCCAGCATGGATTTGTGAAGAACAAATCATGTCAAACCAATCTGATAGCTTTCTTTGATAGGATAACGAGCCTTGTGGATAAGGGTGAGGCTGTGGATGTGGTATACCTAGACTTTAGTAAGGCATTTGATACGGTCTCGCATGATATTTTTATTGATAAACTAGGCAAATACAATTTAGATGGGGCTACTATAAGGTGGGTGCCTAACTGGCTGGATAACCGTACTCAGAGAGTTGTTATTAATAGTTCCCAATCCTGCTGGAAAGCCATAACGAGTGGGGTATCGCAGGGGTCTGTTTTGGGACCGGCGCTGTTCAATATCTTCATCAACGACTTAGATATTGGCATAGAAAGTATGCTTATTAAGTTTGCGGATGATACCAAACTAGGAGGGATTGCAACTGCTTTGGAGGACAGGGTCATAATTCAAAATGATCTGGACAAATTGGAGAAATGGTCTGAGTTAAACAGGATGAAGTTTAACAAAGACAAATGCAAAGTGCTCCACTTAGGAAGGAACAATCAGTTTCACACATACAGAATGGGAAGAGACTGTCTAGGAAGGAGTACGGCAGAAAGGGATCTAGGGGTTATAGTGGACCACAAGCTAAATATGAGTCAACAGTGTGATGCTGTTGCAAAAAAAGCAAACCTGATTCTGGGATGTATTAACAGGTGTGTTGTGAGCAAGACACGAGAAGTCATTCTTCCGCTCTACTCTGCTCTGGTTAGGCCTCAGCTGGAGTATTGGGTCCAGTTCTGGGCACCGCATTTTAAAAAAGATGTGGAGAAATTGGAAAGGGTCCAGAGAAGAGCAACAAGAATGATTAAAGGTCTTGAGAACATGACCTATGAAGGAAGGCTGAAAGAATTGGCTTTGTTTAGTTTGGAAAAGAGAAGACTGAGAGGAGACATGATAGCAGTTTTCAGGTATTTAAAAGGGTGTCATAAGGAGGAGGGAGAAAACTTGTTCACCTTAGCCTCTAAGGATAGAACCAGAAGCAATGGGTTTAAAGTGCAGCAAGGGAGGTCTAGGTTGGACATTAGGAAAAAGTTCCTAACTGTCAGGGTGGTTAAACACTGGAATAAATTGCCGAGGGAGGTTGTGGAATCTCCATCTCTTGAGATATTTAAGAGGAGGTTAGATAAATGTCTATCAGGGATGGTATTTGGTCTCATAGACTCATAGACTTTAAGGTCAGAAGGGACCATTATGATCATCTGGTCTGACCCCCTGCATTCTGCAGGCCACAAGACCCTTCCCTGGACTGTGCCGTTGAAGTCCCCAATCCTGTGTTTTAGTGACTTCAATCGGCAGGGACCCTCCTGCTAGTGATCCCTGCCCCATGCTGCGGAGGAAGGCGAAAAACCTCCAGAGGCTCAGCCAATCTACCCTGGAGGAAAATTCCTTCCCGACCCCAAATATGGCGATCAGTAATACCCCGAGCATGTAGGCAAGAGTCTCTAGCCTGACCCTTGTTTGCCATTATGCTATTTACGTACCATTGCTTGGTTTTCATAGAATCATAGAATCATAGAATCATAGAATATCAGAGTTGGAAGGGACCTCAAGAGGTCATCTAGTCCAACCCCCTGCTCAAAGCAGGACCAATTCCCAGCTAAATCATCCCAGCCAGGGCTTTGTCAAGCCGGGCCTTAAAAACCTCCAAGGAAGGAGACTCCACCACCTCCCTAGGTAACGCATTCCAGTGTTTCACCACCCTCCTAGTGAAATAGTTTTTCCTGATATCCAACCTGGACCTCCCCCACCGCAACTTGAGACCATTGCTCCTTGTTCTGTCATCTGCCACCACTGAGAACAGCCGAGCTCCATCCTCTTTGGAACCCCCCTTCAGGTAGTTGAAGGCTGCTATCAAATCCCCCCTCATTCTTCTCTTCTGGAGACTAAACAATCCCAGTTCTCTCAGCCTCTCCTCATAAGTCATGTGCTCCAGACCCCTAATCATTTTTGTTGCCCTCCGCTGGACTCTTTCCAATTTTTCCACATCCTTCTTGTAGTGTGGGGCCCAAAACTGGACACAGTATTCCAGATGAGGCCTCACCAATGTCGAATAAAGGGGAACAATCACGTTCCTCGATCTGCTGGCAATGCCCCTACTTATACAGCGCAAAATGCCGTTAGCCTTCTTGGCAACAAGAGCACACTGTTGACTCATATCCAGCTTCTCGTCCACTGTGACCCCTAGGTCCTTTTCAGCAGAACTGCTACCTAGCCATTCGGTCCCTAGTCTGTAGCAGTGCATGGGATTCTTCCGTCCTAAGTGCAGGACTCTGCACTTGTCCTTGTTGAACCTCATCAGGTTTTTTTCTGCCCAATCCTCTAATTTGTCTAGGTCCCTCTGTATCCGATCCCTACCCTCTAGTGTATCTACCACGCCTCCTAGTTTAGTGTCATCTGCAAACTTGCTGAGAGTGCAGTCCACACCATCCTCCAGATCATTAATAAAGATATTAAACAAAACCGGCCCCAGGACCAACCCTTGGGGCACTCCACTTGAAACCGGCTGCCAACTAGACATGGAGCCATTGATCACTACCCGTTGAGCCCGACGATCTAGCCAGCTTTCTATCCACCTTACAGTCCATTCATCCAGCCCATACTTCTTTAACTTGGTGGCAAGAATACTGTGCGAGACAGTATCAAAAGCTTTGCTAAAGTCAAGAAATAACACATCCACTGCTTTCCCCTCATCCACAGAGCCAGTTATCTCATCATAGAAGGCAATTAGGTTAGTCAGGCACGACTTCCCCTTCGTGAATCCATGCTGACTGTTCCTGATCACTTTCCTTTCCTCTAAATGTTTCATAATTGATTCCTTGAGGACCTGCTCCATAATTTTTCCAGGGACTGAGGTGAGGCTGACTGGCCTGTAGTTCCCCGGATCCTCCTTCTTCCCTTTTTTAAAGATGGGCACTACATTAGCCTTTTTCCAGTCATCTGGGACCTCCCCCGATCGCCATGAGTTTTCAAAAATAATGGCTAATGGTTCTGCAATCTCACCCGCCAACTCCTTTAGCACCCTCGGATGCAGCGCATCCGGCCCCATGGACTTGTGCACGTCCAGTTTTTCTAAATAGTCCCGAACCACTTCTTTCTCCACAGAGGGCTGGTCACCTTCTCCCCATGCTGTACTGCCCAGTGCAGCAATCTGGGAGCTGACCTTGTTCGTGAAGACAGAGGCAAAAAAATCATTGAGTACATTAGCTTTTTCCACATCCTCGGTCACTAGGTTGCCTCCCTCATTCAGTAAGGGGCCCACACTTTCCTTGATTTTCTTCTTGTTGCTAACATACCTGAAGAAACCCTTCTTGTTACTCTTAACATCTCTTGCTAACTGCAACTCCAAGTGTGATTTGGCCTTCCTGATTTCACTCCTGCACGCCTGAGCAATATTTTTATACTCCTCCCTGGTCATTTGTCCAATCTTCCACTTCTTATAAGCCTCTTTTTTGCGTTTAAGATCAGCAAGGATTTCACTGTTTAGCCAAGCTGGTCGCCTGCCATATTTACTATTCTTTCTACACATCGGGATGGTTTGTTCCTGCAACCTCAATAAGGATTCTTTAAAATACAGCCAGCTCTCCTGGACCCCTTTGCCCTTCATGTTATTCTCCCAGGGGATCCTGCCCATCTGTTCCCTGAGGGAGTCAAAGTCTGCTTTTCTGAAGTCCAGGGTCCGTATTCTGCTGCTCTCCTTTCTTCCTTGTGTCAGGATCCTGAACTCGACCATCTCATGGTCACTGCCTCCCAGGTTCCCATCCACTTTTGCTTCCCCTACTAATTCTTCCCTGTTTGTGAGCAGCAGGTCGAGAAAAGCTCTGCCCCTAATTGGTTCCTCCAGCACTTGCACCAGGAAATTGTCCCCTACGCTTTCCAAAAATTTCCTGGATTGCCTGTGCACCGCTGTATTGCTCTCCCAGCAGATATCAGGGTGATTAAAGTCTCCCATGAGAACCAGGGCCTGCGATCTAGCAACTTCTGCTAGTTGCCAGAAGAAAGCCTCGTCCACCTCATCCCCCTGGTCTGGTGGTCTATACCAGACTCCGACCACGACATCACCCTTGTTGCTCCCACTTCTCAACTTTATCCAGAGACTCTCAGGTTTTTCTGCAGTATCATACCGGAGCTCTGAGCAGTCATACTCCTCTCTTACATACAACGCAACTCCCCCACCTTTTCTGACCTGCCTGTCCTTCCTGAACAGTTTATATCCATCCATGACAGTACTCCAGTCATGTGAGTTATCCCACCAAGTCTCTGTTATTCCAATCACATCATAGTTCCCTGACTGTGCCAGGACTTCCAGTTCTCCCTGCTTGTTTCCCAGGCTTCTTGCATTTGTGTATAGGCACTTAAGATAACTCAATGATCGTCCCTCTTTCTCAGCATGAGACAGGAGTCCTCCCCTCTTGCGCTCTCCTGCTTGTGCTTCCTCCCAGGATCCCATTTCCCCACTTACCTCAGGGCTTTGGTCTCCTTCCCCCGGTGAACCTAGTTTAAAGCCCTCCTCACTAGGTTAGCCAGCCTGCTGGCGAAGATGCTCTTCCCTCTCTTCGTTAGGTGGAGCCCGTCTCTGCCTAGCACTCCTTCTTCTTGGAACACCATCCCATGGTCGAAGAATCCAAAGCCTTCTCTCCGACACCACCTGCGTAGCCATTCGTTGACTTCCACGATTCGACGGTCTCTACCCCGGCCTTTTCCTTGCACAGGGAGGATGGACGAGAACACCACTTGCGCCTCAAACTCCTTTATCCTTCTTCCCAGAGCCACGTAGTCTGCAGTGATCCGCTCAAGGTCATTCTTGGCAGTATCATTGGTGCCCACGTGGAGAAGCAGGAAGGGGTAGCGATCCGAGGGCTTGATGAGTCTCGGCAGTCTCTCCGTCACATCGTGTATCCTAGCTCCTGGCAAGCAGCAGACCTCTCGGTTTTCCCGGTCAGGGCGGCAGATAGATGACTCAGTCCCCCTGAGGAGGGGACTCGGCTACTATGTTTTACCATTAAACCATTCCCTCCATAAACTTATCCAACTTAATCTTAAAACCAGACAGGTCCGTCGCCCCCACCGTTTCCCTCGGAAGGCCGTTCCAATATTTCACCCCTCTGACGGTCAGAAACCTTCGTCTGATTTCAAGCCTGAACTTCCCCACGGCCAGTTTATATCCATTGGTTCTCGTGTCCACATTAGTACTCAGCTGAAATAATTCCTCTCCCTCCCTTGTATTTATCCCTCTGATATATTTAAAGATAGCAATCATATCCCCCCTCAGCCTTCGTTTTGTCAGACTAAACAACCCGAGCTCCTCTAATCTCTTTTCATACGACAGGTTTTCCATTCCTCTGATCATCCTAGTCGCCCTTCTCTGCACCCGTTCCAATTTGAGTTCATCTTTTTTAAACATGGGAGACCAGAACTACACACAGTACTCCAAATGAGGTCTCACCAGCGCCGTATACAACGGAAGCAGGACCTCCTTATCCCTACTAGATATACCTCGCCTAATACATCCCAAGACCGCATTGGCTTTTTTCACAGCCACGTCACATTGTCGACTCATAGTCATCCTGCGGTCTACAAGGACCCCTAGGTCCTTCTCCTCTTCCGTTACTTCTAACCAATGCGTCCCCATCTTGTAACTAAAATTGTTATTAGTCATCCCCAAGTGCATCACCTTACACTTTTCACTATTAAATTTCATCTTATTTCTGACACTCCAATTCACAAGCTCATTCAAGTCTCCCTGCAGAATATCCCTATCCTCCTCCGAATTTGCAACTCCTCCCACCTTCGTATCATCCGCAAACTTTATCAGCCCACTCTTGCAATCGGTTCCGAGGTCAGTTATAAATAGATTAAATAAAATGGGTCCCAAAACCGAACCTTGAGGCACTCCACTAGTAACCTCCCTCCAACCCGACAGTTCACCCTTTAATACGACCCGCTGCATTCTCCCCATTAACCAATTCTTTATCCACCTCTGGATTTTCATATCGATCCCCATGTTTTCCAGTTTAACCAATAATTCCTCATGGGATACAGTATCAAACGCTTTACTGAAATCCAGGTATATTAGGTCCACCGCATTTCCCTTATCTAATAAGTCCGTTACATGGTCCTGCCATGCGGGTAGGGGACTGGACTCGATGACCTCTCGAGGTCCCTTCCAGTCCTAGAATCTATGAACGTATGAAAAAAACACTGTTCTCCACGCCCACCCAGGTTGGCCAGGGAGGCGGCTCTAGCAGGGGGGGCAGAGTGGGTTGCGGGGAAGTTGAGATCTTGACCCAAGTCATCCCTGACACTAATGCTAAGCCACAGGATGGCAGCATCTAGTGTCAGTGGAGTCCAAGCACTATTTGAACCCGACAGTTTTGGATCAACTTCCCACAAGGGGAGGTGAAGAGCACCCCCAGCAAAACACACACCACTCCTGGAGGTGGGAGGGGAACAAGAGAAAGGACAAAAGAAGTAAGAGATGAAGAGAAAGTAAGGAGGGATGGAGGAAAAGGTAAAACGAAAAGGACAAACCCTAGTGTCCCCAGTGATTCCACGGGACAAAATTCCAGGGAGGGAATAAAATTCTGCCACCTTAAACTACTGTTTTCCATGCCGAGAATTCAGCTGGCACCAGATGGATCAGACTGAGCAGGTTCCAAAACCTCTTGGAGGCTCTTACCTTCTAATTTTCAAGTAAAATCAGTAAAAGGAAAGGAGAAAACTCGAAAGAGGCTCCTGCTCGCACTCACATACGTCAACCCTAACACTCTCTCAGTCCTCAAAAAGAAACCTCGAGAAGGAGACTTGCTGAAGCAAAGCCACAGGGGTCTCTGAGGTTTCCCTGGTCGTAAGCCCCTGTCCTCCCTGGCTGAAGACAGCATCTCTCTCTGAGGTCACCACCTCCCTAACACCTTTGACCAATACGCTGAGGTCCTTGAAAAAGCCTTTGTGATATCACTGCCACACCCAACCAAACCCTAAAGTGCTCATGTCCTGCTGCTGGCCTGACACTTTGAAGGTTTGAGCCACGCTCTGTGGATCACTCCACAAAATTCGTCTTCATTCTAGGAAGCAAGCTAGCTAGACAGTAAAACATCAGAGGCTGCTCCCAATACTACACTCAGTGTTTCCAAAAGTAGGAGACTTTCTGGCCAGAAGAGACCTTTACAGCATCTCATCTAATCCCCTCCATATCATAGGCTTCCAGTATAGTACAATAGTTACTTTTTGGGCACACACATTCCAGAAAGGCATCTAGTCTTCAATCAATGACATCAAGAGTTGGAGAATCCACCACTTTCTCTTTTAGTGAGGGCCAGGGGGCTCCATTTCCCCTTCCACTAGCTCCCCATTTACAGTGAGACAGAGCAGTACCTGCAGCCGGGAGAGGGAGTTGCTAAGGCCTCAGAGGAACAGCCCCTGCAGTGTCTCAGGCACATGGCGTAAGTGCCGGATGATGCGGAGCTGGTGCATCCCTTTGGCCGTGACGTCCTCCACCTGCAAGGGAATGAGAACCTGTCAGAGACTCAAATGCCCCGACGAATCAGGGGCAATTAAGGACACCTGGAACCAGCAGTATTTACACCCAGCACCTGCCCACCACTGAGGGATGAATTCACCTCCTGAACCCCAGAATGGAGTCGTCTTCTCCTTTCTAGGAATCTCCAGTGCCAACCCCCGTCCTTGTAGGGTGAGCTCCTGCTACCTCCCCCTCAGTGCCCTTGACAGCTGTTCCAACTCCAAACCACAGCTCAAGTTATCAGAACCCTCTTCTCCACCCCCACCCAGGTTGGGCAGGGAGGCGGCTCTAGCAGGGGGGGCAGGTGGGATTCTGGCAGCAGTGAAGTGGGTTGCGGGGAGGTTGAGATCTTGCCCCAAGTCATCCCAGACACTAATGCTAAACCACACGATGGCAGCATCTAGTGTCAGTGGAGTCCAAGCACTATTTCAACCATACAGTTTTGGATCAACTCCCAACAAGGGGAGGTGAAGAGCACCCCCAGCAACACACACACACACACACACACACACACACACACACACACACACATATACCACTCCTGGTGGTGGGAGGGGAACAAGAGAAAGGACAAAAGAAGTAAGAGATGAAGAGAAAGGAAGGAGGGATGGAGGAAAAGGTAAAACGAAAAGGACAAACCCTAATGTCCCCAGTGATTCTACCAGACAAAATTACAGGGAGGGATTAAAATTCTGCCACCTTGAACTAGTGTTTTCCATGCCTAGAATTCAGCTGGCACCAGATGGATCAGACTGAGCAGGTTCCAAAACCTCTTGGAGGCTCTTACTTTCTAAACAGGGATGTCTGTTTTCTAGTAAAATCTGTAAAAGGAAAGGAGACAACTCGAAAGAGGCTCCTGCTCTCACTCAAATACGTGAATCCTAATACTCTCTCAGTCCTCAAGAGAAACCTCGAGAAGGAGACTTGCTGAAGCAAGGCCACAGGGGTCTCTGAGGTTTCCCTGGCCATGCGCCCCTGTCCTGCCTCGCTGATGGCAGCATCTCTCTCTGAGGTTACCACCTCCCTAACACCTGACCAATATGCTGAGGTCCTGCAAAAGACCTTTGTGATATCACTGCCACCAATCAAACCCTTAAGTGCTAATGTCCTGCTCCTGGACTGACACTATGAAGGTTTGAGCTACTCTCTGTGGATCACCCCACTCAATGCGTCTTTATTCTAGGAAGCAAGTGGGCTAGACAGTAAAACATCAGAGGCTGCTCCCAATGCTACACTCAGTGTTTCCAAAATTAGTAGACTTTATGGCCACAAGGGACCTTTAGAGCATCTAATCTAAGCCCCTGCATATCATAGGCTTCCTGTATAGTACAATAGTTACTCTTTGGGCACACACATTCCAGAAAGGCATCTAGTCTTCATTCAATGACATCAAGAGATGGAGAATCCACCACTTTCCCTTTTAGTGAGTGCCAGGGGGTTCCATTTCCCCTTCCACTAGCACCCCATTTACAGTGAGCCAGAGCAGTACCTGCAGCAGGGAGTGGGAGTTGCTGATGTCCACAGAGGCACAGCCCTTGCAGTGTCAACTTCCCACAAGGGGAGGTGAAGAGCACCCCCAGCAACACACACACACACACACACCACTCCTGGTGGTGGGAGGGGAACAAGAGAAAGCAAGGAGGGATGGAGGAAAAGGTAAAACGAAAAGGACAAACCCTAATGTCCCCAGTGATTCTACGGCACAAAATCCCAGGTGGGCTATAAAATTCTGCCACCTTGAACTAGTGTTTTCCATGCCTAGAATTCAGCTGGCACCAGATGGATCAGACTGCAGACTGAGCAGGTTAAAAACCTCTCCAAGGTTCTTACCTTCTCAACAGGCACGTCTGTTTTCTAGTAAAATCAATAAAAGGAGAAACTCGAAAGAGGTTCCTCCTCGCGCTCACATACTTGAACCCTAATACTCTCTGAGTCCTAAAAAGGGAGACCTCGAGAAGGAGACTTGCTAAAGCAAAGCCAAAGGGGTCTCTGAGGTTTCCCTGGCCCTGCGCTCCTGTCCTGCCTGGCTGATGTCAGCATCTCTCTCTCAGGTAACCACCTCCCTAACACCTTTGACCCATAGGCTGAGGTCCAGGATAAGGCCTTTGTGATATCACTGCCACACCCAACCAAACCCTAAAGTGCTAATGTCCTGCTACTGGCCTGACACTTTGAAGGTTTGAGCTACTCTCTGTGGATCACCCCACTCAATGCATCCTCATTCTAGGAAGCAAGCGGGCTAGACAGTAAAACATCAGAGGCTGCTCCCAATGCTACACTCAGTGTTTCCAAAATTAGTAGACTTTATGGTCAGAAGAGACCTTTAGAGCATCTAATCTAACCCGCTGCATATCATAGGCTTACTGTATAGTACAATAGTTACTCTTTGGGCACACACATTCCAGAAAGGCATCTAGTCTTCATTCAATGACATCAAGAGATGGAGAATCCACCACTTTCCCTTTTAGTGAGGGCCAGGGGGCTCCATTTCCCCTTCCACTAGCTCCCCATTTACAGTGAGCCAGAGCAGTACCTGCAGCAGGGAGCGGGAGTTGCTGAAGGCCTCAGAGGAACAGCCCCTGCAGTGTCTCAGGCACCTGGCTCAAGTGCCGGATGATGCGGAGCTGGTGCATCACTTTGGCCGTGACGTCCTCCTGCTGCAAGGGAACGAGAACCTGTCAGAGACTCAAAGGCCCCGAGGAATCAGGGGGAATTAAGGGCACCTGGAACCAGCAGAATTTCCACCCACCACCTGCCCACCGCTGAGGGATGAATTCACCTCCTGAACCCCAGAATGGAGTCTTCTTGTCCTTTCTAGTATCCTCCAGTGCCAACCCCCCTCCTTGTAGGATTAGCTCCTGCTACCTCCCCCCTCAGTGTTCTTCACAGCTGTTCCACCTCCAAACCAAACCTCAAGTTATCAGAACTCTCTTCTGCACCCCCAACCAGGTTGGGCATCGAGGCGGCTCTAGCGGGGGGGGCAAGAGGGATTCTGCCAGAAGTGAAGTGGGTTGAGGGGAGGTTGAGATCTTGCCCCAAGTCATCCCAGACACTAATGCTAAGCCACAGGATGGCAGCATCTAGTGTCAGTGGAGTCCAAGCACTATTTCAACCATACAGTTTTGGATGAACTCCCCACAAGGGGAGGTGAAGAGCACCCCCAGCAACACACACACAAACACACACACACACACACCACTCCTGGTGGTGAAAGGGGAACAGGAGAAAGGACAAAAGAAGTAAGAGATGAAGAGAAAGGAAGGAGGGATGGAGGAAAAGGTAAAACGAAAAGGACAAACCCTAATGTCCCCAGTGATTCTACGGGACAAAATCCCAGGGAGGGAATAAAATTCTGCCATCTTAAACTACTGTTTTCCATGCCTAGAATTCAGCTGGCACCAGATGGATCAGACTGAGCAGGTTCCAAAACCTCTTGGAGGCTCTTACCTTCTAAATAGGGACGTCTGTTTTCTAGTAAAATCCGTCAAAAGGAAAGGAGAAAACTCGAAAGAGGCTCCTGCTCACACTCACATACGTCAACCCTAACACTCTCTCAGTCCTCAAAGAGAGACCTCGAGAAGGAGACTTGCTGAAGCAAAGCCACAGGGGTCTCTGAGGTTTCCCTGGCCCTGTGCTCCTGTCCTGCCAGGCTGATGTCAGCATCTCTCTCGGAGGTCACCACCTCCCTAACACCTTTGACCAATAGGCTGACGTCCTGCAAAAGGCCTTTGTGATATCACTGCCACACCCACCCTTACCCGGAAGTGCTAATGTCCTGTTGCTGGGCTGACACTTTGAAGGTTTCAGCTACTCTCTGTGGATCACCCCACTCAATGCCTGTTCATTCTAGGAAGCAAGCCGGCTAGACGGTAAAACATCAGAGGCTGCTCCCAATGCTACACTCAGTGTTTCCAAAATTAGGGGACTTTATGGCCAGAAGAGACCTTTAGAGCATCTCATCTAACCCCTTGCATACCATAGGCTTGCTGTATAGTACAATAGTTACTTTTTGGGCACACACATTGCAGAAAGGCATCTAGTCTTCCTTCAATGACATCAAGAGATGGAGAATAAGACGGTTACTCACCGTTGTAACTGTTGTTCTTCGAGATGTGTTGCTCATATCCATTCCATTAGGTGTGTGCGCGCCGCGTGCACGATCGTCGGAAGATTTTCTACCCTAGCAACACCGGCGGGTCGGCTGTGGAGCCCCCTAGAGTGGCGCCTTCATGGCGCTGAATATATACCCCAGCCGACCCGGCGCCCCCTCAGTTCCTTCTTGCCGGCTACTCCGACAGTGGGGACGGGGGGCGGGTTTGGAATGGATATGAGCAACACATCTCGAAGAACAACAGTTACAACGGTGAGTAACCGTCTTTTCTTCTTCGAGTGCTTGCTCATATCCATTCCATTAGGTGACTCCCAAGCCCAACTTAGGTGGTGGGGTCGGAGTGAGACATTGCTGTGTGCAAAACTGCTGATCCGAATGCAGCATCGTCCCTGGACTGCTGCACTAGTGCGTAGTGAGCTGTAAACGTGTGGACTGATGACCAAACCGCAGCTCTACAAATGTCCTGGATCGGAACTTGAGCCAGGAAAGCCGTCGAGGAAGCTTGGGCCCTCGTGGAGTGAGCGGTGATGTGCGGTGCTGAGACACCTGCCAGGTCATAGCAAGTCCGGATGTAAGACGTAATCCAGGAGGATAGGCGTTGTGAGGAGACCGGTGAGCCTTTCATTCGGTCGGCCACTGCAACGAAGAGTTGCGTCGTCTTTCTAAAGTGCCTTGTGCGGTCAATATAGAAAGCCAGGGCCCTGCGCACGTCCAGAGAATGCAAACGTTGGTCCTGGCGAGTAGCATGTGGTTTAGGATGAAAGACCGGGAGAAATATATCCTGGTTGATATGAAATGGAGAAACCACCTTAGGGAGAAAGGCAGGATGTGGGCGAAGCTGCACTTTATCCTTATGGAAAACTGTGTAAGGGGGCTCGGATGTAAGCGCCCTGAGTTCAGAAACGCGCCTTGCTGAGGTGATGGCTACGAGGAAGGCTGTCTTCCAGGATAGGTACAGAAGTGAACAGGTGGCCAGTGGCTCGAATGGAGGACCTGTGAGCTTGGAGAGAACCAGGTTGAGGTCCCACGTCAGAACGGGCTGACGTTGTTGTGGATACATCCGGTCTAAGCCCTTGAGGAATCTAACGACCATCGGGTTAGAGAATACCGAGGATGCGAGTTCCCCTGGGTGAAAGGCCGATATAGCGGCCAGGTGAACTCTAATTGAAGATATCGCCAAACCCTGCTGTTTTAGGGAGAGGAGATATTCCAATATGAGAGGAATAGGTGCCTGTAACGGGGGCGTGGCTCGTTGTTCGCACCAACAGGAGAACCGCTTCCACTTGGCCAGGTACGTGGACCGTGTTGAGGGCTTCCTACTGCTCAGCAGAATCTGTTGGACAGAATGTGAGCATTGCTGCTCTACCTGGGTGAACCATGGAGCAGCCACGCCGTGAGGTGGAGTGATTGCAGGTCGGGGTGACGCAGCCGGCCGTGGTCCTGAGAGATGAGATCCGGACATAATGGAAGCGGGATCGGTGTCTGAACCGAGAGCTCCAACAGCGTGGTGTACCAATGTTGTCTCGGCCACGCTGGGGTGATCAGAATCACCTGTGCCTGGTCTCTGCGCAATTTGAGCAGTACCTTGTGGACGAGAGGAAACGGAGGGAAGGCATAAAACAGGTGGTCTTTCCAGGGAAGGAGAAACGCATCCGAGAGGGAGCCCGGAGCTCGACCTTGCAGGGAGCAGAACACGTGGCACTTCCTGTTGTCTCGAGATGCAAACAGGTCTATCTGGGGAAACCCCCACTTCTGGAAAACGGAATGTATGATGTCCGGACGGATAGACCACTCGTGAGTCTGAAAGGACCTGCTGAGTCGGTCCGCTAAAGTGTTCTGGACACCAGGGAGGAACGATGCCGTGAGATGGATTGAGTGGGCGATGCAGAAGTCCCACAGGCGAATGGCCTCTTGGCATAGAATTGACGAACGTGCTCCTCCTTGCTTGTTGATGTAAAACATGGCCGTGGTGTTGTCGATGAGAACTAACACACAGCGGCCACGTAGGAGATTGAGAAATGCCTGGCACGCCAGGCGCACCGCCATCAGTTCCCGAACATTGATGTGCAGGGCTAGCTGGGGTGCAGTCCACCGGCCCTGGGTATGGTGCTCGTTGAGATGGGCGCCCCAACCCAGAGATGAAGCGTCTGTGACCAGGTGCAGAGAGGGTTGTGGGGCGTGAAACGGCATCCCCTCGCAAACCACATTGTGATCTAGCCGCCATGTGAGGGAGGTCAGGACCGAGTTCGGGACCGTGACCACCATGTTCAGGCTGTCCCGATGTGGGCGGTATATCGATGACACCCAGGTCTGGAGTGGGCAAAGCCGAAGTCTGGCATGCCTGGTTACGTACGTGCAAGAAGCCATGTGACCCAGCAGGGTAAGGCACGACCTCACTGTGGTAGTTGGGAAGGCCTTGAGTCCTTGAATGAGGCTCGTGATGGTGCCAAAGCGGTTGTCTGGCAGGATGGCTTGTGCACGTCTGGAGTCTAGAACTGCACCGATGAATTCTATTCTCTGGGTAGGTTCTAGAGTAGATTTGTCCTTGTTGAGTAGGATGCCCAACTCGTTGAATGTGTGCACTATTATGTGGACGTGAGCTCGAGCTTGCTCTTTGGTGCGACCGCGTACTAGCCAGTCGTCTAGGTACGGGAACACCTGTATCCCTTGCCGACGAAGGTACGCTGCCACGACGGCCATACATTTCGTGAACACCCTTGGGGCAGAGGATAGGCCGAAGGGAAGGACTGCAAATTGGTAGTGCACCTTGCTTACCACGAATCGCAGGAAGCGTCTGTGAGGCGGGTAAATTGGGATGTGAAAGTATGCGTCTTTCATGTCGAGGGCGGCGAACCAGTCTCCAGGATCGAGGGAAGGGATAATGGCCCCCAGAGAGACCATGCGGAACTTCAACTTTACTACGAATTTGTTGAGTCCGCGCAAGTCCAAGATGGGTCGCAGACCTCCTTTGGACTTGGGAATGAGGAAGTAACGGGAATAGAATCCCCTGCCCCTCAACTCCACTGGAACCTCCTCTATGGCCCCCATAGCAAGGAGCGTGGAAACTTCCTGTATAAGAAGTTGCTCGTGAGAAGGGTCCCTGAAGAGGGACGGGGAAGGGGGGGAGGAGGAGGGGATTGAAGAAAACTGGATAGCATATCCCCTGTCCACCGTGCGAAGGACCCAACGGTCCGAGGTTATAAGGGACCAGGCACGGTGGAAATGGGAAAGGCGATCCCGAAAGGAGGGGGCTGGATCCTGGGGGATGACTGGGGCGCCGTCCTCGACCGCACCTTCAAAAGTTCTGCCTGGGGCCTGAAGGTGGTCTAGGAGGCCCTTGGTTCTGACCGGGTAGAGGGCCGGTCCACCTTCTTCTACCACCTCGCCCTCGCCTCCGGGCCGAGTCCTGTCTCTGACGAGGCGGGGGGGGGTAGAAGCGCTGAGGCTGCGGTCTGAATGGCCTGCGCTGAGGGCCCACAACATGCATCCCCAGGGAACGCATGATCGTCCTGGAGTCCTTGAGGCTCTGCAAGCGAGAGTCCGTCTTTTCTGAAAACAACCCTTGTCCTTCGAAGGGTAGATCCTGCAGGGTTTGCTGCAGTTCCTGAGGCAGACCCGAAACCTGGAGCCAGGAGATCCTCCGCATAGCGATACCTGAGGCCAGGGTTCTCGCAGCAGAGTCCGCTATGTCTAAGGAGGCCTGTAAGGAGGTCCGAGCCACCTTCTTACCTTCCTCTACCAGGGCTCCAAACTCCTCCCTGGACTCTTGGGGAACCAACTCCTTGAACTTCCCCATAGAGTTCCAGGAGTTAAAGCTATAGCGGCTCAAGAGCGCCTGTTGGTTAGCCGCTCTAAGTTGCAGCCCTCCGGCTGAGTAAACTTTACGGCCGAATAAATCGAGGCGCTTGGCCTCCTTTGATTTGGGCGCTGCGGCCTGCTGACCGTGGCGCTCCCTTGCGTTCACTGATGCCACCACCAGTGAACACGGCTGGGGGTGGGTATACAAGTACCCGTAGTCTTTAGACGGGACAAAGTATTTCCTTTCCACCCCTCTCGCTGTGGGTGGGATAGAGGCAGGAGTCTGCCATATCGTAGATGCATTGGCTTGTATCGTGCGGATCAGGGGTAACGCCACCCTCGATGGGGCATCCGCTCCGAGGATATTCGCGATGGGGTCGTGCACCTCCACTATCTCCTCCGCCTGCAGGTCCATATTACGGGCCATCCTACGCAGAAGATCCTGGTGAGCCCGAAGATCTATTGGAGGTGGACCTGTGCACGATGTGCCCGCCACTGCCTCATCCGGAGAGGAAGAGGAAGATGCCTCCGGTGGAACAGGATCCAAGGGAGGGTCCTGGTCTCCCTGCTCCTGGGCCGGAGCATCACCTGCGCTTGAATCCAGGGCGTCAGGTGGTGCGGACACGGAAGCCTCCATGCCCCCTGGCGGAGGCCGAGAGATGGTGGACTCCGGGGCCCTTCTAGCAGAGTGACCGGAGCAACTGGAGCCCCTTGCGCCTGATGGTACGCCCACGGGGTCCAAAACGACCAGTGAGATGGGCCATGAGAATGGTCCTCTGTTATGTTCTGCCAATGGCCCAAGTCCTGTTCCTCGGCTTGCCCCTGAGGGGGGTATGCCGATCTCGAGAGGTTCTCCGAGGAGCGAGACACCGATCTCGATGGCCATGGCGGTGCCGAGAGCGTCGAGACGATTCCCGTGGGCTGCGGTGCCGCACGGTGCCGGTCCGGAGATGATCTATCTCTACGCGGTGCCGGCGATCGGTGCCGGGACCGCGACCGGTGCCGATGACCTCGTCGGTGCCGGGAGTCGGATCTGGACCTCGACGAGGACCTGGAGTATGCCCGGTACCGGGAGCGGCCTCTCGACGTCGAGCGTCGACCGTAGCGGTGCCGAGAACTACGTCTCGACGTTGATCGGTGCCGACGATCATAGCGGTGCCGAGACGTAGAGCGGTGCCGCGAAGAAGATCTTGGCCGCGAGTACGACCGGTGCCGAGGTGATATTCGGTGCCGGGACTGTGAGCGGCGTGGGGACCTGCTTCGGGACCTGGATCGGTGCCGAGGTTCCAGCCCTTGCGATGGAGGGCGCATCAAGGCAGGTTTCCCCCTCGACTGGACCGGGCGAGTCAACGGTGCCGTCGGTGCCGGTGGTTGGGGCGGTGCCGGCTCCGTGAGAGCTATTAAGTCTCTCGCCGTCGCGAAGGTCTCTGGCGTCGACGGGAGGCACTGTATCACCGCCGGCCTCGGTGGAGACACCATCTGCACCGGACTCAACGGCCTCGGCGCCGGAGTCGACGGTGCTGGAGGCACCTGTTTCCGGTGCTCCACCGGCGGACGCGGCTCTACCCCCGGCACTGGGGGAGCCAGCGTCTTCGGCACGGAGGTCCCCGTCTTATGGGCTTTTTTATGCCCTGGGGATAATGACCGGCGCCGAGGCACTTGCTGTGCTTGCGGTGCCGACGAGGTCCGGTGCCGGGGAGGCTTATCTGACGCCACTCGCGTGGTCGTCATAGCCGGTGCCGCCGGGGCACTGCGCACCGAGGCGCTAGGTGCCGGGGCCTGACTTGTAGATGGAGCGTCCGGACTAAGTGCCGCCTCCATCAGGAGTTGCCGGAGCCGAAAGTCCCGCTCCTTCTTGGTCCTTGGTCTGAAGGCCTTACAGATCTTGCACTTATCTGTTTGATGGGACTCTCCCAGGCACTTCAGACAGGAGTCGTGCGGGTCGCTCGTGGGCATAGGCTTAGCGCAGGAGGCGCACAGCTTGAAGCCGGGAGCGTTGGGCATGAGCCCGGCCCCGCGGCCGGGGGAGAAAGGGGGAGACGACCCCCTTAATCCCCTGAACTATTATAACAACTAGAACAACTTTTAAAACTATTGAACTATTTAACTATAAACACTAGGACTATAACTATAACTATAACTGCGAATAACTAACTAAGCTAGGGAGACTGGAGAACAGCTAAGCAGCGCTCCACAGTTCCAACGACCGTCAGGGGCGGTAAGAAGGAACTGAGGGGGCGCCGGGTCGGCTGGGGTATATATTCAGCGCCATGAAGGCGCCACTCTAGGGGGCTCCACAGCCGACCCGCCGGTGTTGCTAGGGTAGAAAATCTTCCGACGATCGTGCACGCGGCGCGCACACACCTAATGGAATGGATATGAGCAAGCACTCGAAGAAGAACCACCACTTTCCCTTTTAGTGAGTGCCACGGGGCTCCATTTCCCCTTCCACTAGCTCCCCATTTACAGTGAGCCAGAGCAGTACCTGCAGCAGGGAGCGGGAGTTGCTGATGGCCTCAGAGGCACAGCCCCTGCAGTGTCTCAGGAATCTGGCGCAAGTGCCGGATGATGCGGAGCTGGTGCATCACTTTTGGCCGTGACGTCCTCCTGCTGCAAGGGAACGAGAACCTGTCAGAGACTCAAACGCCCCGAGGAATCAGCGGGAATTAAGGGCACCTGGAACCAGCACTACTTCCACCCATCACCTGCCCACCACTGAGGGATAAATTCACCTCCTGAACCCCAGAATGGAGTCTTCTTGTCCTTTCTAGTAACCTCCAGTGCCAACCCCCCTCCTTGAAGGATGAGCTCCTGCTATCTCCCCCTCAGTGCCCTTGACAGCTGTTCCACCTCCAAACCACAGCTCAAGTTATTAGTACCTTTGGACACAGACTGGCTAACCTAGTGAGGAGGGCTTTAAACTAGGTTCGACGGGGACAGGTGAGCAAAGCCCACAGGTAAGTGGGGAACATGGAGACCGGGGAGATGGGTCAAAAACGAGAGGGAGTGTGGGCTATATTGTCAGAGGGAAAGGAGGGTCAGGACAAAACTGGGAGGAAAGATCAAACCAGTATCTTAGATGTCTATATACAAATGCGAGAAGTATGGGGAATAAGCAGGAAGAACTGGAAGTGCTAATAAATAAATACAACTATGACATTGTTGGCATCACTGAAGCTTGGTGGGATAATACACATGATTGGCTAAAAGGGGTAAAAAACAAGGGAGATGTCATGCTAGGAGTCTACTACAGGCCACCTAACCAGGTGGAAGAGGTGGATGAGGCTTTTTTTAAGCAACTAACAAAATCATCCAAAGCCCAAGCTTTGGTGGTGATGGGGGACTTCAACTATCCGGATATATGTTGGGAAAATAACACAGCGGGGCACAGACTATCCAACAAATTCCTGGACTGCATTGGAGACAACTTTTTATTTCAGAAGGTTGAAAAAGCTACTAGGGGGGAAGCTGTTCTAGACTTGATTTTAACAAATAGGGAGGAACTCGTTGAGAATTTGAAAGTAGAAGGCAGCCTGGGTGAAAGTGATCATGAAATCATAGAGTTTGCAATTCTAAGGAAGGGTAGAAGGGAGAACAGCAAAATAGAGACAATGGATTTCAGGAAGGCAGATTTTGGTAAGCTCAGAGAGCTGATAGGTAAGGTCCCATGGGAATCAAGACTGGGGGGAAAAACAACTGAGGAGAGTTGGCAGTTTTTCAAAGGGACACTATTAAGGGCCCAAAAGCAAGCTATTCCGCTGGTTAGGAAAGATAGAAAATGTGGCAAAAGACCACCTTGGCTTAACCATGAGATCTTGCATGATCTAAAAAATAAAAAGGAGTCATATAAAAAATGGAAACTGGGACAGATTACAAAGGATGAATATAGGCAAACAACACAGGAATGCAGGGGCAAGATTAGAAAGGCAAAGGCACAAAATGAGCTCAAACTAGCTACGGGAATAAAGGGAAACAAGAAGACTTTTTATCAATACATTAGAAGCAAGAGGAAGACCAAAGACAGGGTAGGCCCACTGCTTAGTGAAGAGGGAGAAACAGTAACAGGAAACTTGGAAATGGCGGAGATGCTTAATGACTTCTTTGTTTCGGTCTTCACCGAGAAGTCTGAAGGAATGCCTAACATAGTGAATGCTAATGGGAAGGGGGTAGGTTTAGCAGATAAAATAAAAAAAGAACAAGTTAAAAATCACTTAGAAAAGTTAGATGCCTGCAAGTCACCCGGGCCTGATGAAATGCATCCTAGAATACTCAAGGAGCTAATAGAGGAGGTATCTGAGCCTCTAGCTATTATCTTTGGAAAATCATGGGAGACGGGAGAGATTCCAGAAGACTGGAAAAGGGCAAATATAGTGCCCATCTATAAAAAGGGAAATAAAAACAACCCAGGAAACTACAGACCCCAGTGAGTTTAACTTCTGTGCCAGGGAAGATAATGGAGCAAGTAATTAAGGAAATCATCTGCAAACACTTGGAAGGTGGTAAGGTGATAGGGAACAGCCAGCATGGATTTGTGAAGAACAAATCATGTCAAACCAATCTGATAGCTTTCTTTGATAGGATAACGAGCCTTGTGGATAAGGGTGAGGCTGTGGATGTGGTATACCTAGACTTTAGTAAGGCATTTGATACGGTCTCGCATGATATTCTTATTGATAAACTAGGCAAATACAATTTAGATGGGGCTACTATAAGGTGGGTGCATAACTGGCTGGATAACCGTACTCAGAGAGTTGTTATTAATAGTTCCCAATCCTGCTGGAAAGCCATAACGAGTGGGGTATCGCAGGGGTCTGTTTTGGGACCGGCGCTGTTCAATATCTTCATCAACGACTTAGATATTGGCATAGAAAGTACGCTTATTAAGTTTGCGGATGATACCAAACTGGGAGGGATTGCAACTGCTTTGGAGGACAGGGTCATAATTCAAAATGATCTGGACAAATTGGAGAAATGGTCTGAGTTAAACAGGATGAAGTTTAACAAAGACAAATGCAAAGTGCTCCACTTAGGAAGGAACAATCAGTTTCACACATACAGAATGGGAAGAGACTGTCTAGGAAGGAGTACGGCAGAAAGGGATCTAGGGGTTATAGTGGACCACAAGCTAAATATGAGTCAACAGTGTGATGCTCTTGCAAAAAAAGCAAACCTGATTCTGGGATGTATTAACAGGTGTGTTGTGAGCAAGACACGAGAAGTCATTCTTCCGCTCTACTCTGCTCTGGTTAGGCCTCAGCTGGAGTATTGTGTCCAGTTCTGGGCACCGCATTTTAAAAAAGATGTGGAGAAATTGGAAAGGGTCCAGAGAAGAGCAACAAGAATGATTAAAGGTCTTGAGAACATGACCTATGAAGGAAGGCTGAAAGAATTGGCTTTGTTTAGTTTGGAAAAGAGAAGACTGAGAGGAGACATGATAGCAGTTTTCAGGTATTTAAAAGGGTGTCATAAGGAGGAGGGAGAAAACTTGTTCACCTTAGCCTCTAAGGATAGAACCAGAAGCAATGGGTTTAAAGTGCAGCAAGGGAGGTCTAGGTTGGACATTAGGAAAAAGTTCCTAACTGTCAGGGTGGTTAAACACTGGAATAAATTGCCGAGGGAGGTTGTGGAATCTCCATCTTTGGAGATATTTAAGAGTAGGTTAGATAAATGTCTATCAGGGATGGTCTAGATGGTATTTGGTCCTGCCACGCGGGCAGGGGACTGGACTCGATGACCTCTCGAGGTCCCTTCCAGTCCTAGAATCTATGAATGTATGAAAAAAACACTGTTCTCCACCCCCACCCAGGTTGGCCAGGGAGGCGGCTCTAGCAGGGGGGGCAGGAGGGATTCTGGCAGCAGTGAAGTGGGTTGCGGGGAAGTTGAGATCTTGACCCAAGTCATCCCAGACACTAATGCTAAGCCACAGGATGGCAGCATCTAGTGTTAGTGGAGTCCAAACACTATTTCAACCCCACAGTTTTCGAGGAACAGGAGAAAGGACAAAAGAAGTAAGAGATGAAGAGAAAGGAAGGAGGGATGGAGGAAAAGGTAAAACAAAAAGGACAAACCCTAATGTCCCCAGTGATTCTACGGCACAAAATCCAAGGGATGGAATAAAATTCTGCCATCTTAAACTACTGTTTTCCATGCCTAGAATTCAGCTGGCACCAGGTGGATCAGACTGAAAAGGTTACAAACCTCTCCGAGGCTCTTAACTTCTTAACAGGGACGTCTGTTTTCTAGTAAAATCAGTAAAAGGAAAGGAGAAAACTCGAAAGAGGCTCCTGCACGCACTCACGTACGTGAACCCTAATACTCTCTCAGTCCTCAAAGAGAGACCTCGAGAAGGAGACTTGCTGAAGCAAAGCCACAGGGTCTCTGAGGTTTCCCTGGCCCTGTGCTCCTGTCCTGCCAGGCTGATGTCAGCATCTCTCTCTGAGGTCACCACCTCCCTAACACATTTGACCAATAAGCTGACATCCTGCAAAAGGCCTTTGTGATGTCACTGACACACCCAACCAAACCCTGAAGTGCTAATGTCCTGCTGCTGGCCTGACACTTTGAAGGTTTGAGGTTGTCATAACTATAAAGGGAAGGGTAACAGCTGTCCTGTGTACAGTACTATAAAATCCCTCCTGGCCAGAGACTCCAAAATCCTTTTCCCTGTAAAGGGTTAAGAAGCTCAGGTAACCTGGCTGGCATCTGACCTAAAGGACCAATAAGGGGACAAGATACTTTCAAATCTTGGGGAGGGGAAGGCTTTTGTTTGTGTTCTTTGTTTGTGTGGGTGTTCGCCCTCGGGACTGAGAGGGACCAGACATCAATCCAGGTTCTCCACATCTTTCTAAACAAGTCTCTCCTATTTCAAACAAGGCGTGTTAGTTTTCCTTTGTTTTCTCAACTTGTAAATGTACCTTTTACTAGAGTGTTTATCTTTGTTTGCTGTACTTTGAACCTAAGACTAGAGGGGAGTCCTCTGAGCACTTTAAGTTTGATTACCCTGTAAGGTTAATTTCCATACTGATTTTACAGAGATGATTTTTACCTTTTTCTTTAATTAAAAGCCCTATTTATAAGAACCTGATTGATTTTTCCTTGTTTTAAGATCCAAGGAGTTTGGATCTTGATTCACCAGGAGTTGGTGGGAGGAAGGAGGGGGGATGGTTAATGTCTCCTTGTTTTAAGATCCAAGGGGGTTGGATCTGTATTCACCAGGGAATTGGTGAAAGGATTCTCAAGGCTACCCAGGGGAGGAAATTAGCCTTGGGATGCTGGTTAAGCTTAGAAGTTTTCATGCAGGCCCCTACATTTGTACCCTAAACTTCAAAGTGGGGATACAGCCTTGACACAGGTACTCTCTGTGGATCACCCCACTCAATGCGTCTTCATTCTAGGAAGCAAGCCGGCTAGACAGTAAAACATCACAGGCTGCTCCCAATACTACACTCAGTGTTTCCAAAATTTGTAGACTTTATGGCCACAAGAGACCTTTAGAGCATCTCATCTAAGCCCCTGCATATCATAGGCCTCCTGTATAGTACAATCGTTACTTTTTGGGCACACACATTCCAGAAAGGCATCTAGTCTTCATTCAATGACATGAAGAGATGGAGAATCCACCACTTTCCCTTTTAGTGAGTGCCAGGGGGCTCCATTTCCCCTTCCACTAGCTCCCCATTTACAGTGAGACAGAGCAGTACCTGCAGCAGGGAGAGGGAGTTGCTGAAAGACTCAGAGGAACAACCCATGCAGTGTCTCAGGCACCTGGCGCAAGTGCCGGATGATGCGGAGCTGGTGCATCACTTTGGCCGTGACGTCCTCCTGCTGCAAGGGAACGAGAACCTGTCAGAGACTCAAACGCCCCGAGGAATCAGGGGGAATTAAGGGCACCGGGAAGCAGCAGTATTTCCACTCAGCACCTGCCCACCACTGAGGGATGAATTCACCTCCTGAACCCCAGAATGGAGTCTTCTTGTCCTTTCTAGTATCCTCCAGTGCCAAATCCCCTCCTTGAAGGGTGAGCTGCTGCTACCTCCCTCTCA